>NW_028241765.1:0-285174 GCF_964263255.1 Lissotriton vulgaris | reverse complement strand
GGTGGATCATCAGTGTTAGAGCTAAATTAGCATGTTTAAAGTGATTTTCATGCTTCCAGGGGCCCAAAACACAAGATTTATGGAATGGTTAAAAGTGCATGAAAATGGCCAATTTACTCACTCTGAGTTCTCAAAAAGGGTTTCTTCACCCCGGGAAGTTAATTAAATACCATTTGGAGGCATTTAATGTTCGAGCAAAAACGGCTGATTTTCGACAAAAGAGATAACACCCCCCCATTACGTCATGCTTCAGAAATGTGGAAAATGGTCCGTTTTCAAATGTTTTATTTTTGAACGTCAGTTCACATTTGTAGGTGGATCATCTGTGTTAGAGCTAAAATTAGCATGTTTAAAGTGATTTTCATGCTTCCAGGGGCTCGGGAAGTTAATTAAATACCATTTGGAGGCATTTAATGTTCGAGCAAAAACTGCTGATTTTCGACAAAAGAGATAACACCCCCCCATTACGTCATGCTTCAGAAATGTGGAAAATGGTCCGTTTTCAAATGTTTTATTTTTGAACGTCAGTTCACATTTGTAGGTGGATCATCAGTGTTAGAGCTAAATTAGCATGTTTAAAGTGATTTTCATGCTTCCAGGGGCCCAAAACACAAGATTTATGGAATGGTTAAAAGTGCATGAAAATGGCCAATTTACTCACTCTGAGTTCTCAAAAAGGGTTTCTTCACCCCGGGAAGTTAATTAAATACCATTTGGAGGCATTTAATGTTCGAGCAAAAAAGGCTGATTTTCGACAAAAGAGATAACACCCCCCCATTACGTCATGCTTCAGAAATGTGGAAAATGGTCCGTTTTCAAATGTTTTATTTTTGAACGTCAGTTCACATTTGTAGGTGGATCATCAGTGTTAGAGCTAAAATTAGCATGTTTAAAGTGATTTTCATGCTTCCAGGGGCTCGGGAAGTTAATTAAATACCATTTGGAGGCATTTAATGTTCGAGCAAAAACGGCTGATTTTCGACAAAAGAGATAACACCCCCCCATTACGTCATGCTTCAGAAATGTGGAAAATGGTCCGTTTTCAAATGTTTTAT
Source organism: Lissotriton vulgaris (assembly GCF_964263255.1). Lineage (NCBI taxonomy): Eukaryota > Metazoa > Chordata > Amphibia > Caudata > Salamandridae > Lissotriton > Lissotriton vulgaris. The sequence goes on along the minus strand of NW_028241765.1, from coordinate 284,119 downwards.
TTTTGAACGTCAGTTCACATTTGTAGGTGGATCATCAGTGTTAGAGCTAAAATTAGCATGTTTAAAGTGATTTTCATGCTTCCAGGGGCTCGGGAAGTTAATTAAATACCATTTGGAGGCATTTAATGTTCGAGCAAAAACGGCTGATTTTCGACAAAAGAGATAACACCCCCCCATTACGTCATGCTTCAGAAATGTGGAAAATGGTCCGTTTTCAAATGTTTTATTTTTGAACGTCAGTTCACATTTGTAGGTGGATCATCAGTGTTAGAGCTAAAATTAGCATGTTTAAAGTGATTTTCATGCTTCCAGGGGCCCAAAACACAAGATTTATGGAATGGTTAAAAGTGCATGAAAATGGCCAATTTACTCACTCTGAGTTCTCAAAAAGGGTTTCTTCACCCCGGGAAGTTAATTAAATACCATTTGGAGGCATTTAATGTTCGAGCAAAAACGGCTGATTTTCGACAAAAGAGATAACACCCCCCCATTACGTCATGCTTCAGAAATGTGGAAAATGGTCCGTTTTCAAATGTTTTATTTTTGAACGTCAGTTCACATTTGTAGGTGGATCATCAGTGTTAGAGCTAAAATTAGCATGTTTAAAGTGATTTTCATGCTTCCAGGGGCTCGGGAAGTTAATTAAATACCATTTAGAGGCATTTAATGTTCGAGCAAAAACGGCTGATTTTCGACAAAAGAGATAACACCCCCCCATTACGTCATGCTTCAGAAATGTGGAAAATGGTCCGTTTTCAAATGTTTTATTTTTGAACGTCAGTTCACATTTGTAGGTGGATCATCAGTGTTAGAGCTAAAATTAGCATGTTTAAAGTGATTTTCATGCTTCCAGGGGCTCGGGAAGTGAAATAAATACCATTTGGAGGCATTTAATGTTCGAGCAAAAACGGCTGATTTTCGACAAAAGAGATAACACCCCCCCATTACGTCATGCTTCAGAAATGTGGAAAATGGTCCGTTTTCAAATGTTTTATTTTTGAACGTCAGTTCACATTTGTAGGTGGATCATCAGTGTTAGAGCTAAAATTAGCATGTTTAAAGTGATTTTCATGCTTCCAGGGGCCCAAAACACAAGATTTATGGAATGGTTAAAAGTGCATGAAAATGGCCAATTTACTCACTCTGAGTTCTCAAAAAGGGTTTCTTCACCCCGGGAAGTTAATTAAATACCATTTGGAGGCATTTAATGTTCGAGCAAAAACGGCTGATTTTCGACAAAAGAGATAACACCACCCCATTACGTCATGCTTCAGAAATGTGGAAAATGGTCCGTTTTCAAATGTTTTATTTTTGAACGTCAGTTCACATTTGTAGGTGGATCATCAGTGTTAGAGCTAAAATTAGCATGTTTAAAGTGATTTTCATGCTTCCAGGGGCCCAAAACACAAGATTTATGGAATGGGTAAAAGTGCATGAAAATGGCCAATTTACTCACTCTGAGTTCTCAAAAAGGGTTTCTTCACCCCGGGAAGTTAATTAAATACCATTTGGAGGCATTTAATGTTCGAGCAAAAACGGCTGATTTTCGACAAAAGAGATAACACCCCCCCATTACGTCATGCTTCAGAAATGTGGAAAATGGTCCGTTTTCAAATGTTTTATTTTTGAACGTCAGTTCACATTTGTAGGTGGATCATCAGTGTTAGAGCTAAAATTAGCATGTTTAAAGTGATTTTCATGCTTCCAGGGGCCCAAAACACAAGATTTATGGAATGGTTAAAAGTGCATGAAAATGGCCAATTTACTCACTCTGAGTTCTCAAAAAGGGTTTCTTCACCCCGGGAAGTTAATTAAATACCATTTGGAGTCATTTAATGTTCGAGCAAAAACGGCTGATTTTCGACAAAAGAGATAACACCCCCCCATTACGTCATGCTTCAGAAATGTGGAAAATGGTCCGTTTTCAAATGTTTTATTTTTGAACGTCAGTTCACATTTGTAGGTGGATCATCAGTGTTAGAGCTAAAATTAGCATGTTTAAAGTGATTTTCATGCTTCCAGGGGCTCGGGAAGTTAATTAAATACCATTTGGAGGCATTTAATGTTCGAGCAAAAACGGCTGATTTTCGACAAAAGAGATAACACCCCCCCATTACGTCATGCTTCAGAAATGTGGAAAATGGTCCGTTTTCAAATGTTTTATTTTTGAACGTCAGTTCACATTTGTAGGTGGATCATCAGTGTTAGAGCTAAAATTAGCATGTTTAAAGTGATTTTCATGCTTCCAGGGGCTCGGGAAGTTAATTAAATACCATTTGGAGGCATTTAATGTTCAAGCAAAAACGGCTGATTTTCGACAAAAGAGATAACACCCCCCCATTACGTCATGCTTCAGAAATGTGGAAAATGGTCCGTTTTCAAATGTTTTATTTTTGAACGTCAGTTCACATTTGTAGGTGCATCATCAGTGTTAGAGCTAAAATTAGCATGTTTAAAGTGATTTTCATGCTTCCAGGGGCCCAAAACACAAGATTTATGGAATGGTTAAAAGTGCATGAAAATGGCCAATTTACTCACTCTGAGTTCTCAAAAAGGGTTTCTTCACCCCGGGAAGTTAATTAAATACCATTTGGAGGCATTTAATGTTCGAGCAAAAACGGCTGATTTTCGACAAAAGAGATAACACCCCCCCATTACGTCATGCTTCAGAAATGTGGAAAATGGTCCGTTTTCAAATGTTTTATTTTTGAACGTCAGTTCACATTTGTAGGTGGATCATCAGTGTTAGAGCTAAAATTAGCATGTTTAAAGTGATTTTCATGCTTCCAGGGGCTCGGGAAGTTAATTAAATACCATTTGGAGGCATTTAATGTTCGAGCAAAAACGGCTGATTTTCGGCAAAAGAGATAACACCCCCCCATTACGTCATGCTTCAGAAATGTGGAAAATGGTCCGTTTTCAAATGTTTTATTTTTGAACGTCAGTTCACATTTGTAGGTGGATCATCAGTGTTAGAGCTAAAATTAGCATGTTTAAAGTGATTTTCATGCTTCCAGGGGCCCAAAACACAAGATTTATGGAATGGTTAAAAGTGCATGAAAATGGCCAATTTACTCACTCTGAGTTCTCAAAAAGGGTTTCTTCACCCCGGGAAGTTAATTAAATACCATTTGGAGGCATTTAATGTTCGAGCAAAAATGGCTGATTTTCGACAAAAGAGATAACACCCCCCCATTACGTCATGCTTCAGAAATGTGAAAAATGGTCCGTTTTCAAATGTTTTATTTTTGAACGTCAGTTCACATTTGTAGGTGGATCATCAGTGTTAGAGCTAAAATTAGCATGTTTAAAGTGATTTTCATGCTTCCAGGGGCTCGGGAAGTTAATTAAATACCATTTAGAGGCATTTAATGTTCGAGCAAAAACGGCTGATTTTCGACAAAAGAGATAACACCCCCCCATTACGTCATGCTTCAGAAATGTGGAAAATGGTCCGTTTTCAAATGTTTTATTTTTGAACGTCAGTTCACATTTGTAGGTGGATCATCAGTGTTAGAGCTAAAATTAGCATGTTTAAAGTGATTTTCATGCTTCCAGGGGCTCGGGAAGTGAAATAAATACCATTTGGAGGCATTTAATGTTCGAGCAAAAACGGCTGATTTTCGACAAAAGAGATAACACCCCCCCATTACGTCATGCTTCAGAAATGTGGAAAATGGTCCGTTTTCAAATGTTTTATTTTTGAACGTCAGTTCACATTTGTAGGTGGATCATCAGTGTTAGAGCTAAAATTAGCATGTTTAAAGTGATTTTCATGCTTCCAGGGGCTCGGGAAGTTAATTAAATACCATTTGGAGGCATTTAATGTTCGAGCAAAAACGGCTGATTTTCGACAAAAGAGATAACACCCCCCCATTACGTCATGCTTCAGAAATGTGGAAAATGGTCCGTTTTCAAATGTTTTATTTTTGAACGTCAGTTCACATTTGTAGGTGGATCATCAGTGTTAGAGCTAAATTAGCATGTTTAAAGTGATTTTCATGCTTCCAGGGGCCCAAAACACAAGATTTATGGAATGGTTAAAAGTGCATGAAAATGGCCAATTTACTCACTCTGAGTTCTCAAAAAGGGTTTCTTCACCCCGGGAAGTTAATTAAATACCATTTGGAGGCATTTAATGTTCGAGCAAAAACGGCTGATTTTCGACAAAAGAGATAACACCCCCCCATTACGTCATGCTTCAGAAATGTGGAAAATGGTCCGTTTTCAAATGTTTTATTTTTGAACGTCAGTTCACATTTGTAGGTGGATCATCAGTGTTAGAGCTAAAATTAGCATGTTTAAAGTGATTTTCATGCTTCCAGGGGCCCAAAACACAAGATTTATGGAATGGTTAAAAGTGCATGAAAATGGCCAATTTACTCACTCTGAGTTCTCAAAAAGGGTTTCTTCACCCCGGGAAGTTAATTAAATACCATTTGGAGGCATTTAATGTTCGAGCAAAAATGGCTGATTTTCGACAAAAGAGATAACACCCCCCCCATTACGTCATGCTTCAGAAATGTGAAAAATGGTCCGTTTTCAAATGTTTTATTTTTGAACGTCAGTTCACATTTGTAGGTGGATCATCAGTGTTAGAGCTAAAATTAGCATGTTTAAAGTGATTTTCATGCTTCCAGGGGCTCGGGAAGTTAATTAAATACCATTTAGAGGCATTTAATGTTCGAGCAAAAACGGCTGATTTTCGACAAAAGAGATAACACCCCCCATTACGTCATGCTTCAGAAATGTGGAAAATGGTCCGTTTTCAAATGTTTTATTTTTGAACGTCAGTTCACATTTGTAGGTGGATCATCAGTGTTAGAGCTAAAATTAGCATGTTTAAAGTGATTTTCATGCTTCCAGGGGCTCGGGAAGTGAAATAAATACCATTTGGAGGCATTTAATGTTCGAGCAAAAACGGCTGATTTTCGACAAAAGAGATAACACCCCCCCATTACGTCATGCTTCAGAAATGTGGAAAATGGTCCGTTTTCAAATGTTTTATTTTTGAACGTCAGTTCACATTTGTAGGTGGATCATCAGTGTTAGAGCTAAAATTAGCATGTTTAAAGTGATTTTCATGCTTCCAGGGGCTCGGGAAGTTAATTAAATACCATTTGGAGGCATTTAATGTTCAACAAAAACGGCTGATTTTCGACAAAAGAGATAACACCCCCCCATTACGTCATGCTTCAGAAATGTGGAAAATGGTCCGTTTTCAAATGTTTTATTTTTGAACGTCAGTTCACATTTGTAGGTGGATCATCAGTGTTAGAGCTAAAATTAGCATGTTTAAAGTGATTTTCATGCTTCCAGGGGCCCAAAACACAAGATTTATGGAATGGTTAAAAGTGCATGAAAATGGCCAATTTACTCACTCTGAGTTCTCAAAAAGGGTTTCTTCACCCCGGGAAGTTAATTAAATACCATTTGGAGGCATTTAATGTTCGAGCAAAAATGGCTGATTTTCGACAAAAGAGATAACACCCCCCCATTACGTCATGCTTCAGAAATGTGAAAAATGGTCCGTTTTCAAATGTTTTATTTTTGAACGTCAGTTCACATTTGTAGGTGGATCATCAGTGTTAGAGCTAAAATTAGCATGTTTAAAGTGATTTTCATGCTTCCAGGGGCTCGGGAAGTTAATTAAATACCATTTAGAGGCATTTAATGTTCGAGCAAAAACGGCTGATTTTCGACAAAAGAGATAACACCCCCCCATTACGTCATGCTTCAGAAATGTGGAAAATGGTCCGTTTTCAAATGTTTTATTTTTGAACGTCAGTTCACATTTGTAGGTGGATCATCAGTGTTAGAGCTAAAATTAGCATGTTTAAAGTGATTTTCATGCTTCCAGGGGCTCGGGAAGTGAAATAAATACCATTTGGAGGCATTTAATGTTCGAGCAAAAACGGCTGATTTTCGACAAAAGAGATAACACCCCCCCATTACGTCATGCTTCAGAAATGTGGAAAATGGTCCGTTTTCAAATGTTTTATTTTTGAACGTCAGTTCACATTTGTAAGTGGATCATCAGTGTTAGAGCTAAAATTAGCATGTTTAAAGTGATTTTCATGCTTCCAGGGGCCCAAAACACAAGATTTATGGAATGGTTAAAAGTGCATGAAAATGGCCAATTTACTCACTCTGAGTTCTCAAAAAGGGTTTCTTCACCCCGGGAAGTTAATTAAATACCATTTGGAGGCATTTAATGTTCGAGCAAAAACGGCTGATTTTCGACAAAAGAGATAACACCCCCCCATTACGTCATGCTTCAGAAATGTGGAAAATGGTCCGTTTTCAAATGTTTTATTTTTGAACGTCAGTTCACATTTGTAGGTGGATCATCAGTGTTAGAGCTAAAATTAGCATGTTTAAAGTGATTTTCATGCTTCCAGGGGCCCAAAACACAAGATTTATGGAATGGTTAAAAGTGCATGAAAATGGCCAATTTACTCACTCTGAGTTCTCAAAAAGGGTTTCTTCACCCCGGGAAGTTAATTAAATACCATTTGGAGGCATTTAATGTTCGAGCAAAAACGGCTGATTTTCGACAAAAGAGATAACACCCCCCCATTACGTCATGCTTCAGAAATGTGGAAAATGGTCCGTTTTCAAATGTTTTATTTTTGAACGTCAGTTCACATTTGTAGGTGGATCATCAGTGTTAGAGCTAAAATTAGCATGTTTAAAGTGATTTTCATGCTTCCAGGGGCTCGGGAAGTTAATTAAATACCATTTGGAGGCATTTAATGTTCGAGCAAAAACGGCTGATTTTCGGCAAAAGAGATAACACCCCCCCATTACGTCATGCTTCAGAAATGTGGAAAATGGTCCGTTTTCAAATGTTTTATTTTTGAACGTCAGTTCACATTTGTAGGTGGATCATCAGTGTTAGAGCTAAAATTAGCATGTTTAAAGTGATTTTCATGCTTCCAGGGGCCCAAAACACAAGATTTATGGAATGGTTAAAAGTGCATGAAAATGGCCAATTTACTCACTCTGAGTTCTCAAAAAGGGTTTCTTCACCCCGGGAAGTTAATTAAATACCATTTGGAGGCATTTAATGTTCGAGCAAAAATGGCTGATTTTCGACAAAAGAGATAACACCCCCCCATTACGTCATGCTTCAGAAATGTGAAAAATGGTCCGTTTTCAAATGTTTTATTTTTGAACGTCAGTTCACATTTGTAGGTGGATCATCAGTGTTAGAGCTAAAATTAGCATGTTTAAAGTGATTTTCATGCTTCCAGGGGCTCGGGAAGTTAATTAAATATCATTTAGAGGCATTTAATGTTCGAGCAAAAACGGCTGATTTTCGACAAAAGAGATAACACCCCCCCATTACGTCATGCTTCAGAAATGTGGAAAATGGTCCGTTTTCAAATGTTTTATTTTTGAACGTCAGTTCACATTTGTAGGTGGATCATCAGTGTTAGAGCTAAAATTAGCATGTTTAAAGTGATTTTCATGCTTCCAGGGGCTCGGGAAGTGAAATAAATACCATTTGGAGGCATTTAATGTTCGAGCAAAAACGGCTGATTTTCGACAAAAGAGATAACACCCCCCCATTACGTCATGCTTCAGAAATGTGGAAAATGGTCCGTTTTCAAATGTTTTATTTTTGAACGTCAGTTCACATTTGTAGGTGGATCATCAGTGTTAGAGCTAAAATTAGCATGTTTAAAGTGATTTTCATGCTTCCAGGGGCCCAAAACACAAGATTTATGGAATGGTTAAAAGTGCATGAAAATGGCCAATTTACTCACTCTGAGTTCTCAAAAAGGGTTTCTTCACCCCGGGAAGTTAATTAAATACCATTTGGAGGCATTTAATGTTCGAGCAAAAACGGCTGATTTTCGACAAAAGAGATAACACCCCCCCATTACGTCATGCTTCAGAAATGTGGAAAATGGTCCGTTTTCAAATGTTTTATTTTTGAACGTCAGTTCACATTTGTAGGTGGATCATCAGTGTTAGAGCTAAAATTAGCATGTTTAAAGTGATTTTCATGCTTCCAGGGGCCCAAAACACAAGATTTATGGAATGGGTAAAAGTGCATGAAAATGGCCAATTTACTCACTCTGAGTTCTCAAAAAGGGTTTCTTCACCCCGGGAAGTTAATTAAATACCATTTGGAGGCATTTAATGTTCGAGCAAAAACGGCTGATTTTCGACAAAAGAGATAACACCCCCCCATTACGTCATGCTTCAGAAATGTGGAAAATGGTCCGTTTTCAAATGTTTTATTTTTGAACGTCAGTTCACATTTGTAGGTGGATCATCAGTGTTAGAGCTAAAATTAGCATGTTTAAAGTGATTTTCATGCTTCCAGGGGCCCAAAACACAAGATTTATGGAATGGTTAAAAGTGCATGAAAATGGCCAATTTACTCACTCTGAGTTCTCAAAAAGGGTTTCTTCACCCCGGGAAGTTAATTAAATACCATTTGGAGGCATTTAATGTTCGAGCAAAAACGGCTGATTTTCGACAAAAGAGATAACACCCCCCCATTACGTCATGCTTCAGAAATGTGGAAAATGGTCCGTTTTCAAATGTTTTATTTTTGAACGTCAGTTCACATTTGTAGGTGGATCATCTGTGTTAGAGCTAAAATTAGCATGTTTAAAGTGATTTTCATGCTTCCAGGGGCTCGGGAAGTTAATTAAATACCATTTGGAGGCATTTAATGTTCGAGCAAAAACGGCTGATTTTCGACAAAAGAGATAACACCCCCCCATTACGTCATGCTTCAGAAATGTGGAAAATGGTCCGTTTTCAAATGTTTTATTTTTGAACGTCAGTTCACATTTGTAGGTGGATCATCAGTGTTAGAGCTAAATTAGCATGTTTAAAGTGATTTTCATGCTTCCAGGGGCCCAAAACACAAGATTTATGGAATGGTTAAAAGTGCATGAAAATGGCCAATTTACTCACTCTGAGTTCTCAAAAAGGGTTTCTTCACCCCGGGAAGTTAATTAAATACCATTTGGAGGCATTTAATGTTCGAGCAAAAACGGCTGATTTTCGACAAAAGAGATAACACCCCCCCATTACGTCATGCTTCAGAAATGTGGAAAATGGTCCGTTTTCAAATGTTTTATTTTTGAACGTCAGTTCACATTTGTAGGTGGATCATCTGTGTTAGAGCTAAAATTAGCATGTTTAAAGTGATTTTCATGCTTCCAGGGGCTCGGGAAGTTAATTAAATACCATTTGGAGGCATTTAATGTTCGAGCAAAAACTGCTGATTTTCGACAAAAGAGATAACACCCCCCCATTACGTCATGCTTCAGAAATGTGGAAAATGGTCCGTTTTCAAATGTTTTATTTTTGAACGTCAGTTCACATTTGTAGGTGGATCATCAGTGTTAGAGCTAAATTAGCATGTTTAAAGTGATTTTCATGCTTCCAGGGGCCCAAAACACAAGATTTATGGAATGGTTAAAAGTGCATGAAAATGGCCAATTTACTCACTCTGAGTTCTCAAAAAGGGTTTCTTCACCCCGGGAAGTTAATTAAATACCATTTGGAGGCATTTAATGTTCGAGCAAAAAAGGCTGATTTTCGACAAAAGAGATAACACCCCCCCATTACGTCATGCTTCAGAAATGTGGAAAATGGTCCGTTTTCAAATGTTTTATTTTTGAACGTCAGTTCACATTTGTAGGTGGATCATCAGTGTTAGAGCTAAAATTAGCATGTTTAAAGTGATTTTCATGCTTCCAGGGGCTCGGGAAGTTAATTAAATACCATTTGGAGGCATTTAATGTTCGAGCAAAAACGGCTGATTTTCGACAAAAGAGATAACACCCCCCCATTACGTCATGCTTCAGAAATGTGGAAAATGGTCCGTTTTCAAATGTTTTATTTTTGAACGTCAGTTCACATTTGTAGGTGGATCATCAGTGTTAGAGCTAAAATTAGCATGTTTAAAGTGATTTTCATGCTTCCAGGGGCCCAAAACACAAGATTTATGGAATGGTTAAAAGTGCATGAAAATGGCCAATTTACTCACTCTGAGTTCTCAAAAAGGGTTTCTTCACCCCGGGAAGTTAATTAAATACCATTTGGAGGCATTTAATGTTCGAGCAAAAACGGCTGATTTTCGACAAAAGAGATAACACCCCCCCATTACGTCATGCTTCAGAAATGTGGAAAATGGTCCGTTTTCAAATGTTTTATTTTTGAACGTCAGTTCACATTTGTAGGTGGATCATCAGTGTTAGAGCTAAAATTAGCATGTTTAAAGTGATTTTCATGCTTCCAGGGGCTCGGGAAGTTAATTAAATACCATTTAGAGGCATTTAATGTTCGAGCAAAAACGGCTGATTTTCGACAAAAGAGATAACACCCCCCCATTACGTCATGCTTCAGAAATGTGGAAAATGGTCCGTTTTCAAATGTTTTATTTTTGAACGTCAGTTCACATTTGTAGGTGGATCATCAGTGTTAGAGCTAAAATTAGCATGTTTAAAGTGATTTTCATGCTTCCAGGGGCTCGGGAAGTGAAATAAATACCATTTGGAGGCATTTAATGTTCGAGCAAAAACGGCTGATTTTCGACAAAAGAGATAACACCCCCCCATTACGTCATGCTTCAGAAATGTGGAAAATGGTCCGTTTTCAAATGTTTTATTTTTGAACGTCAGTTCACATTTGTAGGTGGATCATCAGTGTTAGAGCTAAAATTAGCATGTTTAAAGTGATTTTCATGCTTCCAGGGGCCCAAAACACAAGATTTATGGAATGGTTAAAAGTGCATGAAAATGGCCAATTTACTCACTCTGAGTTCTCAAAAAGGGTTTCTTCACCCCGGGAAGTTAATTAAATACCATTTGGAGGCATTTAATGTTCGAGCAAAAACGGCTGATTTTCGACAAAAGAGATAACACCACCCCATTACGTCATGCTTCAGAAATGTGGAAAATGGTCCGTTTTCAAATGTTTTATTTTTGAACGTCAGTTCACATTTGTAGGTGGATCATCAGTGTTAGAGCTAAAATTAGCATGTTTAAAGTGATTTTCATGCTTCCAGGGGCCCAAAACACAAGATTTATGGAATGGGTAAAAGTGCATGAAAATGGCCAATTTACTCACTCTGAGTTCTCAAAAAGGGTTTCTTCACCCCGGGAAGTTAATTAAATACCATTTGGAGGCATTTAATGTTCGAGCAAAAACGGCTGATTTTCGACAAAAGAGATAACACCCCCCCATTACGTCATGCTTCAGAAATGTGGAAAATGGTCCGTTTTCAAATGTTTTATTTTTGAACGTCAGTTCACATTTGTAGGTGGATCATCAGTGTTAGAGCTAAAATTAGCATGTTTAAAGTGATTTTCATGCTTCCAGGGGCCCAAAACACAAGATTTATGGAATGGTTAAAAGTGCATGAAAATGGCCAATTTACTCACTCTGAGTTCTCAAAAAGGGTTTCTTCACCCCGGGAAGTTAATTAAATACCATTTGGAGTCATTTAATGTTCGAGCAAAAACGGCTGATTTTCGACAAAAGAGATAACACCCCCCCATTACGTCATGCTTCAGAAATGTGGAAAATGGTCCGTTTTCAAATGTTTTATTTTTGAACGTCAGTTCACATTTGTAGGTGGATCATCAGTGTTAGAGCTAAAATTAGCATGTTTAAAGTGATTTTCATGCTTCCAGGGGCTCGGGAAGTTAATTAAATACCATTTGGAGGCATTTAATGTTCGAGCAAAAACGGCTGATTTTCGACAAAAGAGATAACACCCCCCCATTACGTCATGCTTCAGAAATGTGGAAAATGGTCCGTTTTCAAATGTTTTATTTTTGAACGTCAGTTCACATTTGTAGGTGGATCATCAGTGTTAGAGCTAAAATTAGCATGTTTAAAGTGATTTTCATGCTTCCAGGGGCTCGGGAAGTTAATTAAATACCATTTGGAGGCATTTAATGTTCAAGCAAAAACGGCTGATTTTCGACAAAAGAGATAACACCCCCCCATTACGTCATGCTTCAGAAATGTGGAAAATGGTCCGTTTTCAAATGTTTTATTTTTGAACGTCAGTTCACATTTGTAGGTGCATCATCAGTGTTAGAGCTAAAATTAGCATGTTTAAAGTGATTTTCATGCTTCCAGGGGCCCAAAACACAAGATTTATGGAATGGTTAAAAGTGCATGAAAATGGCCAATTTACTCACTCTGAGTTCTCAAAAAGGGTTTCTTCACCCCGGGAAGTTAATTAAATACCATTTGGAGGCATTTAATGTTCGAGCAAAAACGGCTGATTTTCGACAAAAGAGATAACACCCCCCCATTACGTCATGCTTCAGAAATGTGGAAAATGGTCCGTTTTCAAATGTTTTATTTTTGAACGTCAGTTCACATTTGTAGGTGGATCATCAGTGTTAGAGCTAAAATTAGCATGTTTAAAGTGATTTTCATGCTTCCAGGGGCTCGGGAAGTTAATTAAATACCATTTGGAGGCATTTAATGTTCGAGCAAAAACGGCTGATTTTCGGCAAAAGAGATAACACCCCCCCATTACGTCATGCTTCAGAAATGTGGAAAATGGTCCGTTTTCAAATGTTTTATTTTTGAACGTCAGTTCACATTTGTAGGTGGATCATCAGTGTTAGAGCTAAAATTAGCATGTTTAAAGTGATTTTCATGCTTCCAGGGGCCCAAAACACAAGATTTATGGAATGGTTAAAAGTGCATGAAAATGGCCAATTTACTCACTCTGAGTTCTCAAAAAGGGTTTCTTCACCCCGGGAAGTTAATTAAATACCATTTGGAGGCATTTAATGTTCGAGCAAAAATGGCTGATTTTCGACAAAAGAGATAACACCCCCCCATTACGTCATGCTTCAGAAATGTGAAAAATGGTCCGTTTTCAAATGTTTTATTTTTGAACGTCAGTTCACATTTGTAGGTGGATCATCAGTGTTAGAGCTAAAATTAGCATGTTTAAAGTGATTTTCATGCTTCCAGGGGCTCGGGAAGTTAATTAAATACCATTTAGAGGCATTTAATGTTCGAGCAAAAACGGCTGATTTTCGACAAAAGAGATAACACCCCCCCATTACGTCATGCTTCAGAAATGTGGAAAATGGTCCGTTTTCAAATGTTTTATTTTTGAACGTCAGTTCACATTTGTAGGTGGATCATCAGTGTTAGAGCTAAAATTAGCATGTTTAAAGTGATTTTCATGCTTCCAGGGGCTCGGGAAGTGAAATAAATACCATTTGGAGGCATTTAATGTTCGAGCAAAAACGGCTGATTTTCGACAAAAGAGATAACACCCCCCCATTACGTCATGCTTCAGAAATGTGGAAAATGGTCCGTTTTCAAATGTTTTATTTTTGAACGTCAGTTCACATTTGTAGGTGGATCATCAGTGTTAGAGCTAAAATTAGCATGTTTAAAGTGATTTTCATGCTTCCAGGGGCCCAAAACACAAGATTTATGGAATGGTTAAAAGTGCATGAAAATGGCCAATTTACTCACTCTGAGTTCTCAAAAAGGGTTTCTTCACCCCGGGAAGTTAATTAAATACCATTTGGAGGCATTTAATGTTCGAGCAAAAACGGCTGATTTTGGACAAAAGAGATAACACCCCCCCATTACGTCATGCTTCAGAAATGTGGAAAATGGTCCATTTTCAAATGTTTTATTTTTGAACGTCAGTTCACATTTGTAGGTGGATCATCAGTGTTAGAGCTAAAATTAGCATGTTTAAAGTGATTTTCATGCTTCCAGGGGCCCAAAACACAAGATTTATGGAATGGGTAAAAGTGCATGAAAATGGCCAATTTACTCACTCTGAGTTCTCAAAAAGGGTTTCTTCACCCCGGGAAGTTAATTAAATACCATTTGGAGGCATTTAATGTTCGAGCAAAAACGGCTGATTTTCGACAAAAGAGATAACACCCCCCCATTACGTCATGCTTCAGAAATGTGGAAAATGGTCCGTTTTCAAATGTTTTATTTTTGAACGTCAGTTCACATTTGTAGGTGGATCATCAGTGTTAGAGCTAAAATTAGCATGTTTAAAGTGATTTTCATGCTTCCAGGGGCCCAAAACACAAGATTTATGGAATGGTTAAAAGTGCATGAAAATGGCCAATTTACTCACTCTGAGTTCTCAAAAAGGGTTTCTTCACCCCGGGAAGTTAATTAAATACCATTTGGAGGCATTTAATGTTCGAGCAAAAACGGCTGATTTTCGACAAAAGAGATAACACCCCCCCATTACGTCATGCTTCAGAAATGTGGAAAATGGTCCGTTTTCAAATGTTTTATTTTTGAACGTCAGTTCACATTTGTAGGTGGATCATCTGTGTTAGAGCTAAAATTAGCATGTTTAAAGTGATTTTCATGCTTCCAGGGGCTCGGGAAGTTAATTAAATACCATTTGGAGGCATTTAATGTTCGAGCAAAAACGGCTGATTTTCGACAAAAGAGATAACACCCCCCCATTACGTCATGCTTCAGAAATGTGGAAAATGGTCCGTTTTCAAATGTTTTATTTTTGAACGTCAGTTCACATTTGTAGGTGGATCATCAGTGTTAGAGCTAAATTAGCATGTTTAAAGTGATTTTCATGCTTCCAGGGGCCCAAAACACAAGATTTATGGAATGGTTAAAAGTGCATGAAAATGGCCAATTTACTCACTCTGAGTTCTCAAAAAGGGTTTCTTCACCCCGGGAAGTTAATTAAATACCATTTGGAGGCATTTAATGTTCGAGCAAAAACGGCTGATTTTCGACAAAAGAGATAACACCCCCCCATTACGTCATGCTTCAGAAATGTGGAAAATGGTCCGTTTTCAAACGTTTTATTTTTGAACGTCAGTTCACATTTGTAGGTGGATCATCTGTGTTAGAGCTAAAATTAGCATGTTTAAAGTGATTTTCATGCTTCCAGGGGCTCGGGAAGTTAATTAAATACCATTTGGAGGCATTTAATGTTCGAGCAAAAACGGCTGATTTTCGACAAAAGAGATAACACCCCCCCATTACGTCATGCTTCAGAAATGTGGAAAATGGTCCGTTTTCAAATGTTTTATTTTTGAACGTCAGTTCACATTTGTAGGTGGATCATCAGTGTTAGAGCTAAATTAGCATGTTTAAAGTGATTTTCATGCTTCCAGGGGCCCAAAACACACGATTTATGGAATGGTTAAAAGTGCATGAAAATGGCCAATTTACTCACTCTGAGTTCTCAAAAAGGGTTTCTTCACCCCGGGAAGTTAATTAAATACCATTTGGAGGCATTTAATGTTCGAGCAAAAACGGCTGATTTTCGACAAAAGAGATAACACCCCCCCATTACGTCATGCTTCAGAAATGTGGAAAATGGTCCGTTTTCAAATGTTTTATTTTTGAACGTCAGTTCACATTTGTAGGTGGATCATCAGTGTTAGAGCTAAAATTAGCATGTTTAAAGTGATTTTCATGCTTCCAGGGGCCCAAAACACAAGATTTATGGAATGGTTAAAAGTGCATGAAAATGGCCAATTTACTCACTCTGAGTTCTCAAAAAGGGTTTCTTCACCCCGGGAAGTTAATTAAATACCATTTGGAGGCATTTAATGTTCGAGCAAAAACGGCTGATTTTCGACAAAAGAGATAACACCCCCCCATTACGTCATGCTTCAGAAATGTGGAAAATGGTCCGTTTTCAAATGTTTTATTTTTGAACGTCAGTTCACATTTGTAGGTGGATCATCAGTGTTAGAGCTAAAATTAGCATGTTTAAAGTGATTTTCATGCTTCCAGGGGCTCGGGAAGTTAATTAAATACCATTTGGAGGCATTTAATGTTCGAGCAAAAACGGCTGATTTTCGGCAAAAGAGATAACACCCCCCCATTACGTCATGCTTCAGAAATGTGGAAAATGGTCCGTTTTCAAATGTTTTATTTTTGAACGTCAGTTCACATTTGTAGGTGGATCATCAGTGTTAGAGCTAAAATTAGCATGTTTAAAGTGATTTTCATGCTTCCAGGGGCCCAAAACACAAGATTTATGGAATGGTTAAAAGTGCATGAAAATGGCCAATTTACTCACTCTGAGTTCTCAAAAGGGTTTCTTCACCCCGGGAAGTTAATTAAATACCATTTGGAGGCATTTAATGTTCGAGCAAAAATGGCTGATTTTCGACAAAAGAGATAACACCCCCCCATTACGTCATGCTTCAGAAATGTGAAAAATGGTCCGTTTTCAAATGTTTTATTTTTGAACGTCAGTTCACATTTGTAGGTGGATCATCAGTGTTAGAGCTAAAATTAGCATGTTTAAAGTGATTTTCATGCTTCCAGGGGCTCGGGAAGTTAATTAAATACCATTTAGAGGCATTTAATGTTCGAGCAAAAACGGCTGATTTTCGACAAAAGAGATAACACCCCCCATTACGTCATGCTTCAGAAATGTGGAAAATGGTCCGTTTTCAAATGTTTTATTTTTGAACGTCAGTTCACATTTGTAGGTGGATCATCAGTGTTAGAGCTAAAATTAGCATGTTTAAAGTGATTTTCATGCTTCCAGGGGCTCGGGAAGTGAAATAAATACCATTTGGAGGCATTTAATGTTCGAGCAAAAACGGCTGATTTTCGACAAAAGAGATAACACCCCCCCATTACGTCATGCTTCAGAAATGTGGAAAATGGTCCGTTTTCAAATGTTTTATTTTTGAACGTCAGTTCACATTTGTAGGTGGATCATCAGTGTTAGAGCTAAAATTAGCATGTTTAAAGTGATTTTCATGCTTCCAGGGGCCCAAAACACAAGATTTATGGAATGGTTAAAAGTGCATGAAAATGGCCAATTTACTCACTCTGAGTTCTCAAAAAGGGTTTCTTCACCCCGGGAAGTTAATTAAATACCATTTGGAGGCATTTAATGTTCGAGCAAAAACGGCTGATTTTCGACAAAAGAGATAACACCCCCCCATTACGTCATGCTTCAGAAATGTGGAAAATGGTCCGTTTTCAAATGTTTTATTTTTGAACGTCAGTTCACATTTGTAGGTGGATCATCAGTGTTAGAGCTAAAATTAGCATGTTTAAAGTGATTTTCATGCTTCCAGGGGCCCAAAACACAAGATTTATGGAATGGGTAAAAGTGCATGAAAATGGCCAATTTACTCACTCTGAGTTCTCAAAAAGGGTTTCTTCACCCCGGGAAGTTAATTAAATACCATTTGGAGGCATTTAATGTTCGAGCAAAAACGGCTGATTTTCGACAAAAGAGATAACACCCCCCCATTACGTCATGCTTCAGAAATGTGGAAAATGGTCCGTTTTCAAATGTTTTATTTTTGAACGTCAGTTCACATTTGTAGGTGGATCATCTGTGTTAGAGCTAAAATTAGCATGTTTAAAGTGATTTTCATGCTTCCAGGGGCTCGGGAAGTTAATTAAATACCATTTGGAGGCATTTAATGTTCGAGCAAAAACGGCTGATTTTCGACAAAAGAGATAACACCCCCCCATTACGTCATGCTTCAGAAATGTGGAAAATGGTCCGTTTTCAAATGTTTTATTTTTGAACGTCAGTTCACATTTGTAGGTGGATCATCAGTGTTAGAGCTAAATTAGCATGTTTAAAGTGATTTTCATGCTTCCAGGGGCCCAAAACACAAGATTTATGGAATGGTTAAAAGTGCATGAAAATGGCCAATTTACTCACTCTGAGTTCTCAAAAAGGGTTTCTTCACCCCGGGAAGTTAATTAAATACCATTTGGAGGCATTTAATGTTCGAGCAAAAACGGCTGATTTTCGACAAAAGAGATAACACCCCCCCATTACGTCATGCTTCAGAAATGTGGAAAATGGTCCGTTTTCAAATGTTTTATTTTTGAACGTCAGTTCACATTTGTAGGTGGATCATCAGTGTTAGAGCTAAAATTAGCATGTTTAAAGTGATTTTCATGCTTCCAGGGGCTCGGGAAGTTAATTAAATACCATTTGGAGGCATTTAATGTTCGAGCAAAAACGGCTGATTTTCGACAAAAGAGATAACACCCCCCCATTACGTCATGCTTCAGAAATGTGGAAAATGGTCCGTTTTCAAATGTTTTATTTTTGAACGTCAGTTCACATTTGTAGGTGAATCATCAGTGTTAGAGCTAAAATTAGCATGTTTAAAGTGATTTTCATGCTTCCAGGGGCTCGGGAAGTTAATTAAATACCATTTGGAGGCATTTAATGTTCGAGCAAAAACGGCTGATTTTCGACAAAAGAGATAACACCCCCCCATTACGTCATGCTTCAGAAATGTGGAAAATGGTCCGTTTTCAAATGTTTTATTTTTGAACGTCAGTTCACATTTGTAGGTGGATCATCAGTGTTAGAGCTAAAATTAGCATGTTTAAAGTGATTTTCATGCTTCCAGGGGCCCAAAACACAAGATTTATGGAATGGTTAAAAGTGCATGAAAATGGCCAATTTACTCACTCTGAGTTCTCAAAAAGGGTTTCTTCACCCCGGGAAGTTAATTAAATACCATTTGGAGGCATTTAATGTTCGAGCAAAAACGGCTGATTTTCGACAAAAGAGATAACACCCCCCCATTACGTCATGCTTCAGAAATGTGGAAAATGGTCCGTTTTCAAATGTTTTATTTTTGAACGTCAGTTCACATTTGTAGGTGGATCATCAGTGTTAGAGCTAAAATTAGCATGTTTAAAGTGATTTTCATGCTTCCAGGGGCTCGGGAAGTTAATTAAATACCATTTGGAGGCATTTAATGTTCAAGCAAAAACGGCTGATTTTCGGCAAAAGAGATAACACCCCCCCATTACGTCATGCTTCAGAAATGTGGAAAATGGTCCGTTTTCAAATGTTTTATTTTTGAACGTCAGTTCACATTTGTAGGTGGATCATCAGTGTTAGAGCTAAAATTAGCATGTTTAAAGTGATTTTCATGCTTCCAGGGGCCCAAAACACAAGATTTATGGAATGGTTAAAAGTGCATGAAAATGGCCAATTTACTCACTCTGAGTTCTCAAAAAGGGTTTCTTCACCCCGGGAAGTTAATTAAATACCATTTAGAGGCATTTAATGTTCGAGCAAAAATGGCTGATTTTCGACAAAAGAGATAACACCCCCCCATTACGTCATGCTTCAGAAATGTGAAAAATGGTCCGTTTTCAAATGTTTTATTTTTGAACGTCAGTTCACATTTGTAGGTGGATCATCAGTGTTAGAGCTAAAATTAGCATGTTTAAAGTGATTTTCATGCTTCCAGGGGCCCAAAACACAAGATTTATGGAATGGGTAAAAGTGCATGAAAATGGCCAATTTACTCACTCTGAGTTCTCAAAAAGGGTTTCTTCACCCCGGGAAGTTAATTAAATACCATTTGGAGGCATTTAATGTTCGAGCAAAAACGGCTGATTTTCGACAAAAGAGATAACACCCCCCCATTACGTCATGCTTCAGAAATGTGGAAAATGGTCCGTTTTCAAATGTTTTATTTTTGAACGTCAGTTCACATTTGTAGGTGGATCATCAGTGTTAGAGCTAAAATTAGCATGTTTAAAGTGATTTTCATGCTTCCAGGGGCCCAAAACACAAGATTTATGGAATGGTTAAAAGTGCATGAAAATGGCCAATTTACTCACTCTGAGTTCTCAAAAAGGGTTTCTTCACCCCGGGAAGTTAATTAAATACCATTTGGAGGCATTTAATGTTCGAGCAAAAACGGCTGATTTTCGACAAAAGAGATAACACCCCCCCATTACGTCATGCTTCAGAAATGTGGAAAATGGTCCGTTTTCAAATGTTTTATTTTTGAACGTCAGTTCACATTTGTAGGTGGATCATCTGTGTTAGAGCTAAAATTAGCATGTTTAAAGTGATTTTCATGCTTCCAGGGGCTCGGGAAGTTAATTAAATACCATTTGGAGGCATTTAATGTTCGAGCAAAAACGGCTGATTTTCGACAAAAGAGATAACACCCCCCCATTACGTCATGCTTCAGAAATGTGGAAAATGGTCCGTTTTCAAATGTTTTATTTTTGAACGTCAGTTCACATTTGTAGGTGGATCATCAGTGTTAGAGCTAAATTAGCATGTTTAAAGTGATTTTCATGCTTCCAGGGGCCCAAAACACAAGATTTATGGAATGGTTAAAAGTGCATGAAAATGGCCAATTTACTCACTCTGAGTTCTCAAAAAGGGTTTCTTCACCCCGGGAAGTTAATTAAATACCATTTGGAGGCATTTAATGTTCGAGCAAAAACGGCTGATTTTCGACAAAAGAGATAACACCCCCCCATTACGTCATGCTTCAGAAATGTGGAAAATGGTCCGTTTTCAAATGTTTTATTTTTGAACGTCAGTTCACATTTGTAGGTGGATCATCTGTGTTAGAGCTAAAATTAGCATGTTTAAAGTGATTTTCATGCTTCCAGGGGCTCGGGAAGTTAATTAAATACCATTTGGAGGCATTTAATGTTCGAGCAAAAACGGCTGATTTTCGACAAAAGAGATAACACCCCCCCATTACGTCATGCTTCAGAAATGTGGAAAATGGTCCGTTTTCAAATGTTTTATTTTTGAACGTCAGTTCACATTTGTAGGTGGATCATCAGTGTTAGAGCTAAATTAGCATGTTTAAAGTGATTTTCATGCTTCCAGGGGCCCAAAACACAAGATTTATGGAATGGTTAAAAGTGCATGAAAATGGCCAATTTACTCACTCTGAGTTCTCAAAAAGGGTTTCTTCACCCCGGGAAGTTAATTAAATACCATTTGGAGGCATTTAATGTTCGAGCAAAAACGGCTGATTTTCGACAAAAGAGATAACACCCCCCCATTACGTCATGCTTCAGAAATGTGGAAAATGGTCCGTTTTCAAATGTTTTATTTTTGAACGTCAGTTCACATTTGTAGGTGGATCATCAGTGTTAGAGCTAAAATTAGCATGTTTAAAGTGATTTTCATGCTTCCAGGGGCTCGGGAAGTTAATTAAATACCATTTGGAGGCATTTAATGTTCGAGCAAAAACGGCTGATTTTCGACAAAAGAGATAACACCCCCCCATTACGTCATGCTTCAGAAATGTGGAAAATGGTCCGTTTTCAAATGTTTTATTTTTGAACGTCAGTTCACATTTGTAGGTGGATCATCAGTGTTAGAGCTAAAATTAGCATGTTTAAAGTGATTTTCATGCTTCCAGGGGCTCTGGAAGTTAATTAAATACCATTTGGAGGCATTTAATGTTCGAGCAAAAACGGCTGATTTTCGACAAAAGAGATAACACCCCCCCATTACGTCATGCTTCAGAAATGTGGAAAATGGTCCGTTTTCAAATGTTTTATTTTTGAACGTCAGTTCACATTTGTAGGTGGATCATCAGTGTTAGAGCTAAAATTAGCATGTTTAAAGTGATTTTCATGCTTCCAGGGGCCCAAAACACAAGATTTATGGAATGGTTAAAAGTGCATGAAAATGGCCAATTTACTCACTCTGAGTTCTCAAAAAGGGTTTCTTCACCCCGGGAAGTTAATTAAATACCATTTGGAGGCATTTAATGTTCGAGCAAAAACGGCTGATTTTCGACAAAAGAGATAACACCCCCCCATTACGTCATGCTTCAGAAATGTGGAAAATGGTCCGTTTTCAAATGTTTTATTTTTGAACGTCAGTTCACATTTGTAGGTGGATCATCAGTGTTAGAGCTAAAATTAGCATGTTTAAAGTGATTTTCATGCTTCCAGGGGCTCGGGAAGTTAATTAAATACCATTTGGAGGCATTTAATGTTCGAGCAAAAACGGCTGATTTTCGACAAAAGAGATAACACCCCCCCATTACGTCATGCTTCAGAAATGTGGAAAATGGTCCGTTTTCAAATGTTTTATTTTTGAACGTCAGTTCACATTTGTAGGTGGATCATCAGTGTTAGAGCTAAAATTAGCATGTTTAAATTGATTTTCATGCTTCCAGGGGCCCAAAACACAAGATTTATGGAATGGTTAAAAGTGCATGAAAATGGCCAATTTACTCACTCTGAGTTCTCAAAAAGGGTTTCTTCACCCCGGGAAGTGAAATAAATACCATTTGGAGGCATTTAATGTTCGAGCAAAAACGGCTGATTTTCGACAAAAGAGATAACACCCCCCCATTACGTCATGCTTCAGAAATGTGGAAAATGGTCCGTTTTCAAATGTTTTATTTTTGAACGTCAGTTCACATTTGTAGGTGGATCATCAGTGTTAGAGCTAAAATTAGCATGTTTAAAGTGATTTTCATGCTTCCAGGGGCTCGGGAAGTGAAATAAATACCATTTGGAGGCATTTAATGTTCGAGCAAAAACGGCTGATTTTCGACAAAAGAGATAACACCCCCCCATTACGTCATGCTTCAGAAATGTGGAAAATGGTCCATTTTCAAATGTTTTATTTTTGAACGTCAGTTCACATTTGTAGGTGGATTATCAGTGTTAGAGCTAAAATTAGCATGTTTAAAGTGATTTTCATGCTTCCAACGGCTCGGGAAGTTAATTAAATACCATTTGGAGGCATTTAATGTTCGAGCAAAAACGGCTGATTTTCGACAAAAGAGATAACACCCCCCCATTACGTCATGCTTCAGAAATGTGGAAAATGGTCCGTTTTCAAATGTTTTATTTTTGAACGTCAGTTCACATTTGTAGGTGGATCATCAGTGTTAGAGCTAAAATTAGCATGTTTAAAGTGATTTTCATGCTTCCAGGGGCCCAAAACACAAGATTTATGGAATGGTTAAAAGTGCATGAAAATGGCCAATTTACTCACTCTGAGTTCTCAAAAAGGGTTTCTTCACCCCGGGAAGTTAATTAAATACCATTTGGAGGCATTTAATGTTCGAGCAAAAATGGCTGATTTTCGACAAAAGAGATAACACCCCCCCATTACGTCATGCTTCAGAAATGTGAAAAATGGTCCGTTTTCAAATGTTTTATTTTTGAACGTCAGTTCACATTTGTAGGTGGATCATCAGTGTTAGAGCTAAAATTAGCATGTTTAAAGTGATTTTCATGCTTCCAGGGGCTCGGGAAGTTAATTAAATACCATTTAGAGGCATTTAATGTTCGAGCAAAAACGGCTGATTTTCGACAAAAGAGATAACACCCCCCCATTACGTCATGCTTCAGAAATGTGGAAAATGGTCCGTTTTCAAATGTTTTATTTTTGAACGTCAGTTCACATTTGTAGGTGGATCATCAGTGTTAGAGCTAAAATTAGCATGTTTAAAGTGATTTTCATGCTTCCAGGGGCTCGGGAAGTGAAATAAATACCATTTGGAGGCATTTAATGTTCGAGCAAAAACGGCTGATTTTCGACAAAAGAGATAACACCCCCCCATTACGTCATGCTTCAGAAATGTGGAAAATGGTCCGTTTTCAAATGTTTTATTTTTGAACGTCAGTTCACATTTGTAGGTGGATCATCAGTGTTAGAGCTAAAATTAGCATGTTTAAAGTGATTTTCATGCTTCCAGGGGCCCAAAACACAAGATTTATGGAATGGTTAAAAGTGCATGAAAATGGCCAATTTACTCACTCTGAGTTCTCAAAAAGGGTTTCTTCACCCCGGGAAGTTAATTAAATACCATTTGGAGGCATTTAATGTTCGAGCAAAAACGGCTGATTTTCGACAAAAGAGATAACACCCCCCCATTACGTCATGCTTCAGAAATGTGGAAAATGGTCCGTTTTCAAATGTTTTATTTTTGAACGTCAGTTCACATTTGTAGGTGGATCATCAGTGTTAGAGCTAAAATTAGCATGTTTAAAGTGATTTTCATGCTTCCAGGGGCCCAAAACACAAGATTTATGGAATGGGTAAAAGTGCATGAAAATGGCCAATTTACTCACTCTGAGTTCTCAAAAAGGGTTTCTTCACCCCGGGAAGTTAATTAAATACCATTTGGAGGCATTTAATGTTCGAGCAAAAACGGCTGATTTTCGACAAAAGAGATAACACCCCCCCATTACGTCATGCTTCAGAAATGTGGAAAATGGTCCGTTTTCAAATGTTTTATTTTTGAACGTCAGTTCACATTTGTAGGTGGATCATCAGTGTTAGAGCTAAATTAGCATGTTTAAAGTGATTTTCATGCTTCCAGGGGCCCAAAACACAAGATTTATGGAATGGTTAAAAGTGCATGAAAATGGCCAATTTACTCACTCTGAGTTCTCAAAAAGGGTTTCTTCACCCCGGGAAGTTAATTAAATACCATTTGGAGGCATTTAATGTTCGAGCAAAAACGGCTGATTTTCGACAAAAGAGATAACACCCCCCCATTACGTCATGCTTCAGAAATGTGGAAAATGGTCCGTTTTCAAATGTTTTATTTTTGAACGTCAGTTCACATTTGTAGGTGGATCATCTGTGTTAGAGATAAAATTAGCATGTTTAAAGTGATTTTCATGCTTCCAGGGGCTCGGGAAGTTAATTAAATACCATTTGGAGGCATTTAATGTTCGAGCAAAAACGGCTGATTTTCGACAAAAGAGATAACACCCCCCGATTACGTCATGCTTCAGAAATGTGGAAAATGGTCCGTTTTCAAATGTTTTATTTTTGAACGTCAGTTCACATTTGTAGGTGGATCATCAGTGTTAGAGCTAAATTAGCATGTTTAAAGTGATTTTCATGCTTCCAGGGGCCCAAAACACAAGATTTATGGAATGGTTAAAAGTGCATGAAAATGGCCAATTTACTCACTCTGAGTTCTCAAAAAGGGTTTCTTCACCCCGGGAAGTTAATTAAATGCCATTTGGAGGCATTTAATGTTCGAGCAAAAACGGCTGATTTTCGACAAAAGAGATAACACCCCCCCATTACGTCATGCTTCAGAAATGTGGAAAATGGTCCGTTTTCAAATGTTTTATTTTTGAACGTCAGTTCACATTTGTAGGTGGATCATCAGTGTTAGAGCTAAAATTAGCATGTTTAAAGTGATTTTCATGCTTCCAGGGGCTCGGGAAGTTAATTAAATACCATTTGGAGGCATTTAATGTTCAAGCAAAAACGGCTGATTTTCGACAAAAGAGATAACACCCCCCCATTACGTCATGCTTCAGAAATGTGGAAAATGGTCCGTTTTCAAATGTTTTATTTTTGAACGTCAGTTCACATTTGTAGGTGGATCATCAGTGTTAGAGCTAAAATTAGCATGTTTAAAGTGATTTTCATGCTTCCAGGGGCTCGGGAAGTTAATTAAATACCATTTGGAGGCATTTAATGTTCGAGCAAAAACGGCTGATTTTCGACAAAAGAGATAACACCCCCCCATTACGTCATGCTTCAGAAATGTGGAAAATGGTCCGTTTTCAAATGTTTTATTTTTGAACGTCAGTTCACATTTGTAGGTGGATCATCAGTGTTAGAGCTAAAATTAGCATGTTTAAAGTGATTTTCATGCTTCCAGGGGCCCAAAACACAAGATTTATGGAATGGTTAAAAGTGCATGAAAATGGCCAATTTACTCACTCTGAGTTCTCAAAAAGGGTTTCTTCACCCCGGGAAGTTAATTAAATACCATTTGGAGGCATTTAATGTTCGAGCAAAAACGGCTGATTTTCGACAAAAGAGATAACACCCCCCCATTACGTCATGCTTCAGAAATGTGGAAAATGGTCCGTTTTCAAATGTTTTATTTTTGAACGTCAGTTCACATTTGTAGGTGGATCATCAGTGTTAGAGCTAAAATTAGCATGTTTAAAGTGATTTTCATGCTTCCAGGGGCTCGGGAAGTTAATTAAATACCATTTGGAGGCATTTAATGTTCGAGCAAAAACGGCTGATTTTCGGCAAAAGAGATAACACCCCCCCATTACGTCATGCTTCAGAAATGTGGAAAATGGTCCGTTTTCAAATGTTTTATTTTTGAACGTCAGTTCACATTTGTAGGTGGATCATCAGTGTTAGAGCTAAAATTAGCATGTTTAAAGTGATTTTCATGCTTCCAGGGGCCCAAAACACAAGATTTATGGAATGGTTAAAAGTGCATGAAAATGGCCAATTTACTCACTCTGAGTTCTCAAAAAGGGTTTCTTCACCCCGGGAAGTTAATTAAATACCATTTGGAGGCATTTAATGTTCGAGCAAAAATGGCTGATTTTCGACAAAAGAGATAACACCCCCCCATTACGTCATGCTTCAGAAATGTGAAAAATGGTCCGTTTTCAAATGTTTTATTTTTGAACGTCAGTTCACATTTGTAGGTGGATCATCAGTGTTAGAGCTAAAATTAGCATGTTTAAAGTGATTTTCATGCTTCCAGGGGCTCGGGAAGTTAATTAAATACCATTTAGAGGCATTTAATGTTCGAGCAAAAACGGCTGATTTTCGACAAAAGAGATAACACCCCCCCATTACGTCATGCTTCAGAAATGTGGAAAATGGTCCGTTTTCAAATGTTTTATTTTTGAACGTCAGTTCACATTTGTAGGTGGATCATCAGTGTTAGAGCTAAAATTAGCATGTTTAAAGTGATTTTCATGCTTCCAGGGGCTCGGGAAGTGAAATAAATACCATTTGGAGGCATTTAATGTTCGAGCAAAAACGGCTGATTTTCGACAAAAGAGATAACACCCCCCCATTACGTCATGCTTCAGAAATGTGGAAAATGGTCCGTTTTCAAATGTTTTATTTTTGAACGTCAGTTCACATTTGTAGGTGGATCATCAGTGTTAGAGCTAAAATTAGCATGTTTAAAGTGATTTTCATGCTTCCAGGGGCCCAAAACACAAGATTTATGGAATGGTTAAAAGTGCATGAAAATGGCCAATTTACTCACTCTGAGTTCTCAAAAAGGGTTTCTTCACCCCGGGAAGTTAATTAAATACCATTTGGAGGCATTTAATGTTCGAGCAAAAACGGCTGATTTTCGACAAAAGAGATAACACCCCCCCATTACGTCATGCTTCAGAAATGTGGAAAATGGTCTGTTTTCAAATGTTTTATTTTTGAACGTCAGTTCACATTTGTAGGTGGATCATCAGTGTTAGAGCTAAAATTAGCATGTTTAAAGTGATTTTCATGCTTCCAGGGGCCCAAAACACAAGATTTATGGAATGGGTAAAAGTGCATGAAAATGGCCAATTTACTCACTCTGAGTTCTCAAAAAGGGTTTCTTCACCCCGGGAAGTTAATTAAATACCATTTGGAGGCATTTAATGTTGGAGCAAAAACGGCTGATTTTCGACAAAAGAGATAACACCCCCCCATTACGTCATGCTTCAGAAATGTGGAAAATGGTCCGTTTTCAAATGTTTTATTTTTGAACGTCAGTTCACATTTGTAGGTGGATCATCAGTGTTAGAGCTAAAATTAGCATGTTTAAAGTGATTTTCATGCTTCCAGGGGCCCAAAACACAAGATTTATGGAATGGTTAAAAGTGCATGAAAATGGCCAATTTACTCACTCTGAGTTCTCAAAAAGGGTTTCTTCACCCCGGGAAGTTAATTAAATACCATTTGGAGGCATTTAATGTTCGAGCAAAAACGGCTGATTTTCGACAAAAGAGATAACACCCCCCCATTACGTCATGCTTCAGAAATGTGGAAAATGGTCCGTTTTCAAATGTTTTATTTTTGAACGTCAGTTCACATTTGTAGGTGGATCATCTGTGTTAGAGCTAAAATGAGCATGTTTAAAGTGATTTTCATGCTTCCAGGGGCTCGGGAAGTTAATTAAATACCATTTGGAGGCATTTAATGTTCGAGCAAAAACGGCTGATTTTCGACAAAAGAGATAACACCCCCCCATTACGTCATGCTTCAGAAATGTGGAAAATGGTCCGTTTTCAAATGTTTTATTTTTGAACGTCAGTTCACATTTGTAGGTGGATCATCAGTGTTAGAGCTAAATTAGCATGTTTAAAGTGATTTTCATGCTTCCAGGGGCCCAAAACACAAGATTTATGGAATGTTTAAAAGTGCATGAAAATGGCCAATTTACTCACTCTGAGTTCTCAAAAAGGGTTTCTTCACCCCGGGAAGTTAATTAAATACCATTTGGAGGCATTTAATGTTCGAGCAAAAACGGCTGATTTTCGACAAAAGAGATAACACCCCCCCATTACGTCATGCTTCAGAAATGTGGAAAATGGTCCGTTTTCAAATGTTTTATTTTTGAACGTCAGTTCACATTTGTAGGTGGATCATCAGTGTTAGAGCTAAAATTAGCATGTTTAAAGTGATTTTCATGCTTCCAGGGGCTCGGGAAGTTAATTAAATACCATTTGGAGGCATTTAATGTTCGAGCAAAAACGGCTGATTTTCGACAAAAGAGATAACACCCCCCCATTACGTCATGCTTCAGAAATGTGGAAAATGGTCCGTTTTCAAATGTTTTATTTTTGAACGTCAGTTCACATTTGTAGGTGGATCATCAGTGTTAGAGCTAAAATTAGCATGTTTAAAGTGATTTTCATGCTTCCAGGGGCTCTGGAAGTTAATTAAATACCATTTGGAGGCATTTAATGTTCGAGCAAAAACGGCTGATTTTCGACAAAAGAGATAACACCCCCCCATTACGTCATGCTTCAGAAATGTGGAAAATGGTCCGTTTTCAAATGTTTTATTTTTGAACGTCAGTTCACATTTGTAGGTGGATCATCAGTGTTAGAGCTAAAATTAGCATGTTTAAAGTGATTTTCATGCTTCCAGGGGCCCAAAACACAAGATTTATGGAATGGTTAAAAGTGCATGAAAATGGCCAATTTACTCACTCTGAGTTCTCAAAAAGGGTTTCTTCACCCCGGGAAGTTAATTAAATACCATTTGGAGGCATTTAATGTTCGAGCAAAAACGGCTGATTTTCGACAAAAGAGATAACACCCCCCCATTACGTCATGCTTCAGAAATGTGGAAAATGGTCCGTTTTCAAATGTTTTATTTTTGAACGTCAGTTCACATTTGTAGGTGGATCATCAGTGTTAGAGCTAAAATTAGCATGTTTAAAGTGATTTTCATGCTTCCAGGGGCTCGGGAAGTTAATTAAATACCATTTGGAGGCATTTAATGTTCGAGCAAAAACGGCTGATTTTCGACAAAAGAGATAACACCCCCCCATTACGTCATGCTTCAGAAATGTGGAAAATGGTCCGTTTTCAAATGTTTTATTTTTGAACGTCAGTTCACATTTGTAGGTGGATCATCAGTGTTAGAGCTAAAATTAGCATGTTTAAAGTGATTTTCATGCTTCCAGGGGCCCAAAACACAAGATTTATGGAATGGTTAAAAGTGCATGAAAATGGCCAATTTACTCACTCTGAGTTCTCAAAAAGGGTTTCTTCACCCCGGGAAGTGAAATAAATACCATTTGGAGGCATTTAATGTTCGAGCAAAAACGGCTGATTTTCGACAAAAGAGATAACACCCCCCCATTACGTCATGCTTCAGAAATGTGGAAAATGGTCCGTTTTCAAATGTTTTATTTTTGAACGTCAGTTCACATTTGTAGGTGGATCATCAGTGTTAGAGCTAAAATTAGCATGTTTAAAGTGATTTTCATGCTTCCAGGGGCTCGGGAAGTTAATTAAATACCATTTGGAGGCATTTAATGTTCGAGCAAAAACGGCTGATTTTCGACAAAAGAGATAACACCCCCCCCATTACGTCATGCTTCAGAAATGTGGAAAATGGTCCGTTTTCAAATGTTTTATTTTTGAACGTCAGTTCACATTTGTAGGTGGATCATCAGTGTTAGAGCTAAAATTAGCATGTTTAAAGTGATTTTCATGCTTCCAGGGGCTCGGGAAGTTAATTAAATACCATTTGGAGGCATTTAATGTTCGAGCAAAAACGGCTGATTTTCGACAAAAGAGATAACACCCCCCCATTACGTCATGCTTCAGAAATGTGGAAAATGGTCCGTTTTCAAATGTTTTATTTTTGAACGTCAGTTCACATTTGTAGGTGGATCATCAGTGTTAGAGCTAAAATTAGCATGTTTAAAGTGATTTTCATGCTTCCAGGGGCCCAAAACACAAGATTTATGGAATGGTTAAAAGTGCATGAAAATGGCCAATTTACTCACTCTGAGTTCTCAAAAAGGGTTTCTTCACCCCGGGAAGTTAATTAAATACCATTTGGAGGCATTTAATGTTCGAGCAAAAACGGCTGATTTTCGACAAAAGAGATAACACCCCCCCATTACGTCATGCTTCAGAAATGTGGAAAATGGTCCGTTTTCAAATGTTTTATTTTTGAACGTCAGTTCACATTTGTAGGTGGATCATCAGTGTTAGAGCTAAAATTAGCATGTTTAAAGTGATTTTCATGCTTCCAGGGGCTCGGGAAGTTAATTAAATACCATTTGGAGGCATTTAATGTTCGAGCAAAAACGGCTGATTTTCGACAAAAGAGATAACACCCCCCCATTACGTCATGCTTCAGAAATGTGGAAAATGGTCCGTTTTCAAATGTTTTATTTTTGAACGTCAGTTCACATTTGTAGGTGGATCATCAGTGTTAGAGCTAAAATTAGCATGTTTAAAGTGATTTTCATGCTTCCAGGGGCCCAAAACACAAGATTTATGGAATGGTTAAAAGTGCATGAAAATGGCCAATTTACTCACTCTGAGTTCTCAAAAAGGGTTTCTTCACCCCGGGAAGTTAATTAAATACCATTTGGAGGCATTTAATGTTCGAGCAAAAACGGCTGATTTTCGACAAAAGAGATAACACCCCCCCATTACGTCATGCTTCAGAAATGTGGAAAATGGTCCGTTTTCAAATGTTTTATTTTTGAACGTCAGTTCACATTTGTGGGTGGATCATCAGTGTTAGAGCTAAAATTAGCATGTTTAAAGTGATTTTCATGCTTCCAGGGGCTCGGGAAGTTAATTAAATACCATTTAGAGGCATTTAATGTTCGAGCAAAAACGGCTGATTTTCGACAAAAGAGATAACACCCCCCCATTACGTCATGCTTCAGAAATGTGGAAAATGGTCCGTTTTCAAATGTTTTATTTTTGAACGTCAGTTCACATTTGTAGGTGGATCATCAGTGTTAGAGCTAAAATTAGCATGTTTAAAGTGATTTTCATGCTTCCAGGGGCTCGGGAAGTGAAATAAATACCATTTGGAGGCATTTAATGTTTGAGCAAAAACGGCTGATTTTCGACAAAAGAGATAACACCCCCCCATTACGTCATGCTTCAGAAATGTGGAAAATGGTCCATTTTCAAATGTTTTATTTTTGAACGTCAGTTCACATTTGTAGGTGGATCATCAGTGTTAGAGCTAAAATTAGCATGTTTAAAGTGATTTTCATGCTTCCAGGGGCCCAAAACACAAGATTTATGGAATGGTTAAAAGTGCATGAAAATGGCCAATTTACTCACTCTGAGTTCTCAAAAAGGGTTTCTTCACCCCGGGAAGTTAATTAAATACCATTTGGAGGCATTTAATGTTCGAGCAAAAACGGCTGATTTTCGACAAAAGAGATAACACCCCCCCATTACGTCATGCTTCAGAAATGTGGAAAATGGTCCGTTTTCAAATGTTTTATTTTTGAACGTCAGTTCACATTTGTAGGTGGATCATCAGTGTTAGAGCTAAAATTAGCATGTTTAAAGTGATTTTCATGCTTCCAGGGGCCCAAAACACAAGATTTATGGAATGGTTAAAAGTGCATGAAAATGGCCAATTTACTCACTCTGAGTTCTCAAAAAGGGTTTCTTCACCCCGGGAAGTTAATTAAATACCATTTGGAGGCATTTAATGTTCGAGCAAAAACGGCTGATTTTCGACAAAAGAGATAACACCCCCCATTACGTCATGCTTCAGAAATGTGGAAAATGGTCCGTTTTCAAATGTTTTATTTTTGAACGTCAGTTCACATTTGTAGGTGGATCATCTGTGTTAGAGCTAAAATTAGCATGTTTAAAGTGATTTTAATGCTTCCAGGGGCTCGGGAAGTTAATTAAATACCATTTGGAGGCATTTAATGTTCGAGCAAAAACGGCTGATTTTCGACAAAAGAGATAACACCCCCCCATTACGTCATGCTTCAAAAATGTGGAAAATGGTCCGTTTTCAAATGTTTTATTTTTGAACGTCAGTTCACATTTGTAGGTGGATCATCAGTGTTAGAGCTAAATTAGCATGTTTAAAGTGATTTTCATGCTTCCAGGGGCCCAAAACACAAGATTTATGGAATGGTTAAAAGTGCATGAAAATGGCCAATTTACTCACTCTGAGTTCTCAAAAAGGGTTTCTTCACCCCGGGAAGTTAATTAAATACCATTCGGAGGCATTTAATGTTCGAGCAAAAACGGCTGATTTTCGACAAAAGAGATAACACCCCCCCATTACGTCATGCTTCAGAAATGTGGAAAATGGTCCGTTTTCAAATGTTTTATTTTTGAACGTCAGTTCACATTTGTAGGTGGATCATCAGTGTTAGAGCTAAAATTAGCATGTTTAAAGTGATTTTCATGCTTCCAGGGGCTCGGGAAGTTAATTAAATACCATTTGGAGGCATTTAATGTTCGAGCAAAAACGGCTTATTTTCGACAAAAGAGATAACACCCCCCCATTACGTCATGCTTCAGAAATGTGGAAAATGGTCCGTTTTCAAATGTTTTATTTTTGAACGTCAGTTCACATTTGTAGGTGGATCATCAGTGTTAGAGCTAAAATTAGCATGTTTAAAGTGATTTTCATGCTTCCAGGGGCTCGGGAAGTTAATTAAATACCATTTGGAGGCATTTAATGTTCGAGCAAAAACGGCTGATTTTCGACAAAAGAGATAACACCCCCCATTACGTCATGCTTCAGAAATGTGGAAAATGGTCCGTTTTCAAATGTTTTATTTTTGAACGTCAGTTCACATTTGTAGGTGGATCATCAGTGTTAGAGCTAAAATTAGCATGTTTAAAGTGATTTTCATGCTTCCAGGGGCTCGGGAAGTTAATTAAATACCATTTGGAGGCATTTAATGTTCGAGCAAAAACGGCTGATTTTCGACAAAAGAGATAACACCCCCCCATTACGTCATGCTTCAGAAATGTGGAAAATGGTCCGTTTTCAAATGTTTTATTTTTGAACGTCAGTTCACATTTGTAGGTGGATCATCAGTGTTAGAGCTAAAATTAGCATGTTTAAAGTGATTTTCATGCTTCCAGGGGCCCAAAACACAGGATTTATGGAATGGTTAAAAGTGCATGAAAATGGCCAATTTACTCACTCTGAGTTCTCAAAAAGGGTTTCTTCACCCCGGGAAGTTAATTAAATACCATTTGGAGGCATTTAATGTTCGAGCAAAAACGGCTGATTTTCGACAAAAGAGATAACACCCCCCCATTACGTCATGCTTCAGAAATGTGGAAAATGGTCCGTTTTCAAATGTTTTATTTTTGAACGTCAGTTCACATTTGTAGGTGGATCATCAGTGTTAGAGCTAAAATTAGCATGTTTAAAGTGATTTTCATGCTTCCAGGGGCTCGGGAAGTTAATTAAATACCATTTGGAGGCATTTAATGTTCGAGCAAAAACAGCTGATTTTCGACAAAAGAGATAACACCCCCCCATTACGTCATGCTTCAGAAATGTGGAAAATGGTCCGTTTTCAAATGTTTTATTTTTGAACGTCAGTTCACATTTGTAGGTGGATCATCAGTGTTAGAGCTAAAATTAGCATGTTTAAAGTGATTTTCATGCTTCCAGGGGCCCAAAACACAAGATTTATGGAATGGTTAAAAGTGCATGAAAATGGCCAATTTACTCACTCTGAGTTCTCAAAAAGGGTTTCTTCACCCCGGGAAGTTAATTAAATACCATTTGGAGGCATTTAATGTTCGAGCAAAAACGGCTGATTTTCGACAAAAGAGATAACACCCCCCCATTACGTCATGCTTCAGAAATGTGGAAAATGGTCCGTTTTCAAATGTTTTATTTTTGAACGTCAGTTCACATTTGTAGGTGGATCATCAGTGTTAGAGCTAAAATTAGCATGTTTAAAGTGATTTTCATGCTTCCAGGGGCCCAAAACACAAGATTTATGGAATGGTTAAAAGTGCATGAAAATGGCCAATTTACTCACTCTGAGTTCTCAAAAAGGGTTTCTTCACCCCGGGAAGTTAATTAAATACCATTTGGAGGCATTTAATGTTCGAGCAAAAACGGCTGATTTTCGACAAAAGAGATAACACCCCCCATTACGTCATGCTTCAGAAATGTGGAAAATGGTCCGTTTTCAAATGTTTTATTTTTGAACGTCAGTTCACATTTGTAGGTGGATCATCTGTGTTAGAGCTAAAATTAGCATGTTTAAAGTGATTTTAATGCTTCCAGGGGCTCGGGAAGTTAATTAAATACCATTTGGAGGCATTTAATGTTCGAGCAAAAACGGCTGATTTTCGACAAAAGAGATAACACCCCCCCATTACGTCATGCTTCAAAAATGTGGAAAATGGTCCATTTTCAAATGTTTTATTTTTGAACGTCAGTTCACATTTGTAGGTGGATCATCAGTGTTAGAGCTAAATTAGCATGTTTAAAGTGATTTTCATGCTTCCAGGGGCCCAAAACACAAGATTTATGGAATGGTTAAAAGTGCATGAAAATGGCCAATTTACTCACTCTGAGTTCTCAAAAAGGGTTTCTTCACCCCGGGAAGTTAATTAAATACCATTCGGAGGCATTTAATGTTCGAGCAAAAACGGCTGATTTTCGACAAAAGAGATAACACCCCCCCATTACGTCATGCTTCAGAAATGTGGAAAATGGTCCGTTTTCAAATGTTTTATTTTTGAACGTCAGTTCACATTTGTAGGTGGATCATCAGTGTTAGAGCTAAAATTAGCATGTTTAAAGTGATTTTCATGCTTCCAGGGGCTCGGGAAGTTAATTAAATACCATTTGGAGGCATTTAATGTTCGAGCAAAAACGGCTTATTTTCGACAAAAGAGATAACACCCCCCCATTACGTCATGCTTCAGAAATGTGGAAAATGGTCCGTTTTCAAATGTTTTATTTTTGAACGTCAGTTCACATTTGTAGGTGGATCATCAGTGTTAGAGCTAAAATTAGCATGTTTAAAGTGATTTTCATGCTTCCAGGGGCTCGGGAAGTTAATTAAATACCATTTGGAGGCATTTAATGTTCGAGCAAAAACGGCTGATTTTCGACAAAAGAGATAACACCCCCCATTACGTCATGCTTCAGAAATGTGGAAAATGGTCCGTTTTCAAATGTTTTATTTTTGAACGTCAGTTCACATTTGTAGGTGGATCATCAGTGTTAGAGCTAAAATTAGCATGTTTAAAGTGATTTTCATGCTTCCAGGGGCTCGGGAAGTTAATTAAATACCATTTGGAGGCATTTAATGTTCGAGCAAAAACGGCTGATTTTCGACAAAAGAGATAACACCCCCCCATTACGTCATGCTTCAGAAATGTGGAAAATGGTCCGTTTTCAAATGTTTTATTTTTGAACGTCAGTTCACATTTGTAGGTGGATCATCAGTGTTAGAGCTAAAATTAGCATGTTTAAAGTGATTTTCATGCTTCCAGGGGCCCAAAACACAGGATTTATGGAATGGTTAAAAGTGCATGAAAATGGCCAATTTACTCACTCTGAGTTCTCAAAAAGGGTTTCTTCACCCCGGGAAGTTAATTAAATACCATTTGGAGGCATTTAATGTTCGAGCAAAAACGGCTGATTTTCGACAAAAGAGATAACACCCCCCCATTACGTCATGCTTCAGAAATGTGGAAAATGGTCCGTTTTCAAATGTTTTATTTTTGAACGTCAGTTCACATTTGTAGGTGGATCATCAGTGTTAGAGCTAAAATTAGCATGTTTAAAGTGATTTTCATGCTTCCAGGGGCTCGGGAAGTTAATTAAATACCATTTGGAGGCATTTAATGTTCGAGCAAAAACGGCTGATTTTCGACAAAAGAGATAACACCCCCCCATTACGTCATGCTTCAGAAATGTGGAAAATGGTCCGTTTTCAAATGTTTTATTTTTGAACGTCAGTTCACATTTGTAGGTGGATCATCAGTGTTAGAGCTAAAATTAGCATGTTTAAAGTGATTTTCATGCTTCCAGGGGCCCAAAACACAAGATTTATGGAATGGTTAAAAGTGCATGAAAATGGCCAATTTACTTATTCTGAGTTCTCAAAAAGGGTTTCTTCACCCCGGGAAGTGAAATAAATACCATTTGGAGGCATTTAATGTTCGAGCAAAAACGGCTGATTTTCGACAAAAGAGATAACACCCCCCCATTACGTCATGCTTCAGAAATGTGGAAAATGGTCCGTTTTCAAATGTTTTATTTTTGAACGTTAGTTCACATTTTTAGGTGGATCATCAGTGTTAGAGCTAAAATTAGCATGTTTAAAGTGATTTTCATGCTTCCAGGGGCTCGGGAAGTTAATTAAATACCATTTGGAGGCATTTAATGTTCGAGCAAAAACGGCTGATTTTCGACAAAAGAGATAACACCCCCCCCATTACGTCATGCTTCAGAAATGTGGAAAATGGTCCGTTTTCAAATGTTTTATTTTTGAACGTCAGTTCACATTTGTAGGTGGATCATCAGTGTTAGAGCTAAAATTAGCATGTTTAAAGTGATTTTCATGCTTCCAGGGGCTCGGGAAGTTAATTAAATACCATTTGGAGGCATTTAATGTTCGAGCAAAAACGGCTGATTTTCGACAAAAGAGATAACACCCCCCCATTACGTCATGCTTCAGAAATGTGGAAAATGGTCCGTTTTCAAATGTTTTATTTTTGAACGTCAGTTCACATTTGTAGGTGGATCATCAGTGTTAGAGCTAAAATTAGCATGTTTAAAGTGATTTTCATGCTTCCAGGGGCTCGGGAAGTTAATTAAATACCATTTGGAGGCATTTAATGTTCGAGCAAAAACGGCTGATTTTCGACAAAAGAGATAACACCCCCCCATTACGTCATGCTTCAGAAATGTGGAAAATGGTCCGTTTTCAAATGTTTTATTTTTGAACGTCAGTTCACATTTGTAGGTGGATCATCAGTGTTAGAGCTAAAATTAGCATGTTTAAAGTGATTTTCATGCTTCCAGGGGCCCAAAACACAAGATTTATGGAATGGTTAAAAGTGCATGAAAATGGCCAATTTACTCACTCTGAGTTCTCAAAAAGGGTTTCTTCACCCCGGGAAGTTAATTAAATACCATTTGGAGGCATTTAATGTTCGAGCAAAAACGGCTGATTTTCGACAAAAGAGATAACACCCCCCCATTACGTCATGCTTCAGAAATGTGGAAAATGGTCCGTTTTCAAATGTTTTATTTTTGAACGTCAGTTCACATTTGTAGGTGGATCATCAGTGTTAGAGCTAAAATTAGCATGTTTAAAGTGATTTTCATGCTTCCAGGGGCTCGGGAAGTTAATTAAATACCATTTGGAGGCATTTAATGTTCGAGCAAAAACGGCTGATTTTCGACAAAAGAGATAACACCCCCCCATTACGTCATGCTTCAGAAATGTGGAAAATGGTCCGTTTTCAAATGTTTTATTTTTGAACGTCAGTTCACATTTGTAGGTGGATCATCAGTGTTAGAGCTAAAATTAGCATGTTTAAAGTGATTTTCATGCTTCCAGGGGCTCGGGAAGTGAAATAAATACCATTTGGAGGCATTTAATGTTCGCGCAAAAACGGCAGATTTTCGACAAAAGAGATAACACCCCCCCATTACGTCATGCTTCAGAAATGTGGAAAATGGTCCGTTTTCAAATATTTTATTTTTGAACGTCAGTTCACATTTGTAGGTGGATCATCAGTGTTAGAGCTAAAATTAGCATGTTTAAAGTGATTTTCATGCTTCCAGGGGCTCGGGAAGTTAATTAAATACCATTTGGAGGCATTTAATGTTCGAGCAAAAACGGCTGATTTTCGACAAAAGAGATAACACCCCCCCCCATTACGTCATGCTTCAGAAATGTGGAAAATGGTCCGTTTTCAAATGTTTTATGTTTGAACGTCAGTTCACATTTGTAGGTGGATCATCAGTGTTAGAGCTAAAATTAGCATGTTTAAAGTGATTTTCATGCTTCCAGGGGCCCAAAACACAAGATTTATGGAATGGTTAAAAGTGCATGAAAATGGCCAATTTACTCACTCCGAGTTCTCAAAAAGGGTTTCTTCACCCCGGGAAGTTAATTAAATACCATTTGGAGGCATTTAATGTTCGAGCAAAAACGGCTGATTTTCGACAAAAGAGATAACAACCCCCCATTACGTCATGCTTCAGAAATGTGGAAAATGGTCTGTTTTCAAATGTTTTATTTTTGAACGTCAGTTCACATTTGTAGGTGGATCATCTGTGTTAGAGCTAAAATTAGCATGTTTAAAGTGATTTTCATGCTTCCAGGGGCTCGGGAAGTTAATTAAATACCATTTGGAGGCATTTAATGTTCGAGCAAAAACGGCTGATTTTCGACAAAAGAGATAACACCCCCCCATTACGTCATGCTTCAGAAATGTGGAAAATGGTCCGTTTTCAAATGTTTTATTTTTGAACGTCAGTTCACATTTGTAGGTGGATCATCAGTGTTAGAGCTAAATTAGCATGTTTAAAGTGATTTTCATGCTTCCAGGGGCCCAAAACACAAGATTTATGGAATGGTTAAAAGTGCATGAAAATGGCCAATTTACTCACTCTGAGTTCTCAAAAAGGGTTTCTTCACCCCGGGAAGTTAATTAAATACCATTTGGAGGCATTTAATGTTCAAGCAAAAACGGCTGATTTTCGACAAAAGAGATAACACCCCCCCATTACGTCATGCTTCAGAAATGTGGAAAATGGTCCGTTTTCAAATGTTTTATTTTTGAACGTCAGTTCACATTTGTAGGTGGATCATCAGTGTTAGAGCTAAAATTAGCATGTTTAAAGTGATTTTCATGCTTCCAGGGGCTCGGGAAGTTAATTAAATACCATTTGGAGGCATTTAATGTTCGAGCAAAAACGGCTGATTTTCGACAAAAGAGATAACACCCCCCCATTACGTCATGCTTCACAAATGTGGAAAATGGTCCGTTTTCAAGTGTTTTATTTTTGAACGTCAGTTCACATTTGTAGGTGGATCATCAGTGTTAGAGCTAAAATTAGCATGTTTAAAGTGATTTTCATGCTTCCAGGGGCTCGGGAAGTTAATTAAATACCATTTGGAGGCATTTAATGTTCGAGCAAAAACGGCTGATTTTCGACAAAAGAGATAACACCCCCCCATTACGTCATGCTTCAGAAATGTGGAAAATGGTCCGTTTTCAAATGTTTTATTTTTGAACGTCAGTTCACATTTGTAGGTGGATCATCAGTGTTAGAGCTAAAATTAGCATGTTTAAAGTGATTTTCATGCTTCCAGGGGCTCGGGAAGTTAATTAAATACCATTTGGAGGCATTTAATGTTCGAGCAAAAACGGCTGATTTTCGGCAAAAGAGATAACACCCCCCCATTACGTCATGCTTCAGAAATGTGGAAAATGGTCCGTTTTCAAATGTTTTATTTTTGAACGTCAGTTCACATTTGTAGGTGGATCATCAGTGTTAGAGCTAAAATTAGCATGTTTAAAGTGATTTTCATGCTTCCAGGGGCCCAAAACACAAGATTTATGGAATGGTTAAAAGTGCATGAAAATGGCCAATTTACTCACTCTGAGTTCTCAAAAAGGGTTTCTTCACCCCGGGAAGTTAATTAAATACCATTTGGAGGCATTTAATGTTCGAGCAAAAATGGCTGATTTTCGACAAAAGAGATAACACCCCCCCATTACGTCATGCTTCAGAAATGTGAAAAATGGTCCGTTTTCAAATGTTTTATTTTTGAACGTCAGTTCACATTTGTAGGTGGATCATCAGTGTTAGAGCTAAAATTAGCATGTTTAAAGTGATTTTCATGCTTCCAGGGGCTCGGGAAGTTAATTAAATACCATTTAGAGGCATTTAATGTTCGAGCAAAAACGGCTGATTTTCGACAAAAGAGATAACACCCCCCCATTACGTCATGCTTCAGAAATGTGGAAAATGGTCCGTTTTCAAATGTTTTATTTTTGAACGTCAGTTCACATTTGTAGGTGGATCATCAGTGTTAGAGCTAAAATTAGCATGTTTAAAGTGATTTTCATGCTTCCAGGGGCTCGGGAAGTGAAATAAATACCATTTGGAGGCATTTAATGTTCGAGCAAAAACGGCTGATTTTCGACAAAAGAGATAACACCCCCCCATTACGTCATGCTTCAGAAATGTGGAAAATGGTCCGTTTTCAAATGTTTTATTTTTGAACGTCAGTTCACATTTGTAGGTGGATCATCAGTGTTAGAGCTAAAATTAGCATGTTTAAAGTGATTTTCATGCTTCCAGGGGCCCAAAACACAAGATTTATGGAATGGTTAAAAGTGCATGAAAATGGCCAATTTACTCACTCTGAGTTCTCAAAAAGGGTTTCTTCACCCCGGGAAGTTAATTAAATACCATTTGGAGGCATTTAATGTTCGAGCAAAAACGGCTGATTTTCGACAAAAGAGATAACACCCCCCCATTACGTCATGCTTCAGAAATGTGGAAAATGGTCCGTTTTCAAATGTTTTATTTTTGAACGTCAGTTCACATTTGTAGGTGGATCATCAGTGTTAGAGCTAAAATTAGCATGTTTAAAGTGATTTTCATGCTTCCAGGGGCCCAAAACACAAGATTTATGGAATGGGTAAAAGTGCATGAAAATGGCCAATTTACTCACTCTGAGTTCTCAAAAAGGGTTTCTTCACCCCGGGAAGTTAATTAAATACCATTTGGAGGCATTTAATGTTCGAGCAAAAACGGCTGATTTTCGACAAAAGAGATAACACCCCCCCATTACGTCATGCTTCAGAAATGTGGAAAATGGTCCGTTTTCAAATGTTTTATTTTTGAACGTCAGTTCACATTTGTAGGTGGATCATCAGTGTTAGAGCTAAAATTAGCATGTTTAAAGTGATTTTCATGCTTCCAGGGGCCCAAAACACAAGATTTATGGAATGGTTAAAAGTGCATGAAAATGGCCAATTTACTCACTCTGAGTTCTCAAAAAGGGTTTCTTCACCCCGGGAAGTTAATTAAATACCATTTGGAGGCATTTAATGTTCGAGCAAAAACGGCTGATTTTCGACAAAAGAGATAACACCCCCCCCCATTACGTAATGCTTCAGAAATGTGGAAAATGGTCCGTTTTCAAATGTTTTATTTTTGAACGTCAGTTCACATTTGTAGGTGGATCATCTGTGTTAGAGCTAAAATTAGCATGTTTAAAGTGATTTTCATGCTTCCAGGGGCTCGGGAAGTTAATTAAATACCATTTGGAGGCATTTAATGTTCGAGCAAAAACGGCTGATTTTCGACAAAAGAGATAACACCCCCCCATTACGTCATGCTTCAGAAATAAAATGGTCCGTTTTCAAATGTTTTATTTTTGAACGTCAGTTCACATTTGTAGGTGGATCATCAGTGTTAGAGCTAAATTAGCATGTTTAAAGTGATTTTCATGCTTCCAGGAACCCAAAACACAAGATTTATGGAATGGTTAAAAGTGCATGAAAATGGCCAATTTACTCACTCTGAGTTCTCAAAAAGGGTTTCTTCACCCCGGGAAGTTAATTAAATACCATTTGGAGGCATTTAATGTTCGAGCAAAAACGGCTGATTTTCGACAAAAGAGATAACACCCCCCCATTACGTCATGCTTCAGAAATGTGGAAAATGGTCCGTTTTCAAATGTTTTATTTTTGAACGTCAGTTCACATTTGTAGGTGGATCATCAGTGTTAGAGCTAAAATTAGCATGTTTAAAGTGATTTTCATGCTTCCAGGGGCTCGGGAAGTTAATTAAATACCATTTGGAGGCATTTAATGTTCGAGCAAAAACGGCTGATTTTCGACAAAAGAGATAACACCCCCCCATTACGTCATGCTTCAGAAATGTGGAAAATGGTCCGTTTTCAAATGTTTTATTTTTGAACGTCAGTTCACATTTGTAGGTGGATCATCAGTGTTAGAGCTA
Organism: Lissotriton vulgaris; assembly: GCF_964263255.1. Taxonomy (NCBI): domain Eukaryota; kingdom Metazoa; phylum Chordata; class Amphibia; order Caudata; family Salamandridae; genus Lissotriton; species Lissotriton vulgaris. The sequence continues at coordinate 242,100 of NW_028241765.1, read as the reverse complement.
AAATTAGCATGTTTAAAGTGATTTTCATGCTTCCAGGGGCTCGGGAAGTTAATTAAATACCATTTGGAGGCATTTAATGTTCGAGCAAAAACGGCTGATTTTCGACAAAAGAGATAACACCCCCCCATTACGTCATGCTTCAGAAATGTGGAAAATGGTCCGTTTTCAAATGTTTTATTTTTGAACGTCAGTTCACATTTGTAGGTGGATCATCAGTGTTAGAGCTAAAATTAGCATGTTTAAAGTGATTTTCATGCTTCCAGGGGCTCGGGAAGTTAATTAAATACCATTTGGAGGCATTTAATGTTCGAGCAAAAACGGCTGATTTTCGACAAAAGAGATAACACCCCCCCATTACGTCATGCTTCAGAAATGTGGAAAATGGTCCGTTTTCAAATGTTTTATTTTTGAACGTCAGTTCACATTTGTAGGTGGATCATCAGTGTTAGAGCTAAAATTAGCATGTTTAAAGTGATTTTCATGCTTCCAGGGGCCCAAAACACAAGATTTATGGAAAGGTTAAAAGTGCATGAAAATGGCCAATTTACTCACTCTGAGTTCTCAAAAAGGGTTTCTTCACCCCGGGAAGTTAATTAAATACCATTTGGAGGCATTTAATGTTCGAGCAAAAACGGCTGATTTTCGACAAAAGAGATAACACCCCCCCATTACGTCATGCTTCAGAAATGTGGAAAATGGTCCGTTTTCAAATGTTTTATTTTTGAACGTCAGTTCACATTTGTAGGTGGATCATCAGTGTTAGAGCTAAAATTAGCATGTTTAAAGTGATTTTCATGCTTTCAGGGGCTCGGGAAGTTAATTAAATACCATTTGGAGGCATTTAATGTTCGAGCAAAAACGGCTGATTTTCGACAAAAGAGATAACACCCCCCCATTACGTCATGCTTCAGAAATGTGGAAAATGGTCCGTTTTCAAATGTTTTATTTTTGAACGTCAGTTCACATTTGTAGGTGGATCATCAGTGTTAGAGCTAAAATTAGCATGTTTAAAGTGATTTTCATGCTTCCAGGGGCCCAAAACACAAGATTTATGGAATGGTTAAAAGTGCATGAAAATGGCCAATTTACTCACTCTGAGTTCTCAAAAAGGGTTTATTCACCCCGGGAAGTGAAATAAATACCATTTGGAGGCATTTAATGTTCGAGCAAAAACGGCTGATTTTCGACAAAAGAGATAACACCCCCCCATTACGTCATGCTTCAGAAATGTGGAAAATGGTCCGTTTTCAAATGTTTTATTTTTGAACGTCAGTTCACATTTGTAGGTGGATCATCAGTGTTAGAGCTAAAATTAGCATGTTTAAAGTGATTTTCATGCTTCCAGGGGCTCGGGAAGTTAATTAAATACCATTTGGAGGCATTTAATGTTCGAGCAAAAACGGCTGATTTTCGACAAAAGAGATAACACCCCCCCATTACGTCATGCTTCAGAAATGTGGAAAATGGTCCGTTTTCAAATGTTTTATTTTTGAACGTCAGTTCACATTTGTAGGTGGATCATCAGTGTTAGAGCTAAAATTAGCATGTTTAAAGTGATTTTCATGCTTCCAGGGGCCCAAAACACAAGATTTATGGAATGGTTAAAAGTGCATGAAAATGGCCAATTTACTCACTCTGAGATCTCAAAAAGGGTTTCTTCACCCCGGGAAGTTAATTAAATACCATTTGGAGGCATTTAATGTTCGAGCAAAAACGGCTGATTTTCGACAAAAGAGATAACACCCCCCCATTACGTCATGCTTCAGAAATGTAGAAAATGGTCCGTTTTCAAATGTTTTATTTTTGAACGTCAGTTCACATTTGTAGGTGGATCATCAGTGTTAGAGCTAAAATTAGCATGTTTAAAGTGATTTTCATGCTTCCAGGGGCTCGGGAAGTTAATTAAATACCATTTGGAGGCATTTAATGTTCGAGCAAAAACGGCTGATTTTCGACAAAAGAGATAACACCCCCCCATTACGTCATGCTTCAGAAATGTGGAAAATGGTCCGTTTTCAAATGTTTTATTTTTGAACGTCAGTTCACATTTGTAGGTGGATCATCAGTGTTAGAGCTAAAATTAGCATGTTTAAAGTGATTTTCATGCTTCCAGGGGCTCGGGAAGTGAAATAAATACCATTTGGAGGCATTTAATGTTCGCGCAAAAACGGCTGATTTTCGACAAAAGAGATAACACCCCCCCATTACGTCATGCTTCAGAAATGTGGAAAATGGTCCGTTTTCAAATGTTTTATTTTTGAACGTCAGTTCACATTTGTAGGTGGATCATCAGTGTTAGAGCTAAAATTAGCATGTTTAAAGTGATTTTCATGCTTCCAGGGGCTCGGGAAGTTAATTAAATACCATTTGGAGGCATTTAATATTCGAGCAAAAACGGCTGATTTTCGACAAAAGAGATAACAACCCCCCATTACGTCATGCTTCAGAAATGTGGAAAATGGTCCGTTTTCAAATGTTTTATTTTTGAACGTCAGTTCACATTTGTAGGTGGATCATCTGTGTTAGAGCTAAAATTAGCATGTTTAAAGTGATTTTCATGCTTCCAGGGGCTCGGGAAGTTAATTAAATACCATTTGGAGGCATTTAATGTTCGAGCAAAAACGGCTGATTTTCGACAAAAGAGATAACACCCCCCCCATTACGTCATGCTTCAGAAATGTGGAAAATGGTCCGTTTTCAAATGTTTTATTTTTGAACGTCAGTTCACATTTGTAGGTGGATCATCAGTGTTAGAGCTAAATTAGCATGTTTAAAGTGATTTTCATGCTTCCAGGGGCCCAAAACACAAGATTTATGGAATGGTTAAAAGTGCATGAAAATGGCCAATTTACTCACTCTGAGTTCTCAAAAAGGGTTTCTTCACCCCGGGAAGTTAATTAAATACCATTTGGAGGCATTTAATGTTCGAGCAAAAACGGCTGATTTTCGACAAAAGAGATAACACCCCCCCATTACGTCATGCTTCAGAAATGTGGAAAATGGTCCGTTTTCAAATGTTTTATTTTTGAACGTCAGTTCACATTTGTAGGTGGATCATCAGTGTTAGAGCTAAAATTAGCATGTTTAAAGTGATTTTCATGCTTCCAGGGGCTCGGGAAGTTAATTAAATACCATTTGGAGGCATTTAATGTTCGAGCAAAAACGGCTGATTTTCGACAAAAGAGATAACACCCCCCCATTACGTCATGCTTCAGAAATGTGGAAAATGGTCCGTTTTCAAATGTTTTATTTTTGAACGTCAGTTCACATTTGTAGGTGGATCATCAGTGTTAGAGCTAAAATTAGCATGTTTAAAGTGATTTTCATGCTTCCAGGGGCTCGGGAAGTTAATTAAATACCATTTGGAGGCATTTAATGTTCGAGCAAAAACGGCTGATTTTCGACAAAAGAGATAACACCCCCCCATTACGTCATGCTTCAGAAATGTGGAAAATGGTCCGTTTTCAAATGTTTTATTTTTGAACGTCAGTTCACATTTGTAGGTGGATCATCAGTGTTAGAGCTAAAATTAGCATGTTTAAAGTGATTTTCATGCTTCCAGGGGCCCAAAACACAAGATTTATGGAATGGTTAAAAGTGCATGAAAATGGCCAATTTACTCACTCTGAGTTCTCAAAAAGGGTTTCTTCACCCCGGGAAGTTAATTAAATACCATTTGGAGGCATTTAATGTTCGAGCAAAAACGGCTGATTTTCGACAAAAGAGATAACACCCCCCCATTACGTCATGCTTCAGAAATGTGGAAAATGGTCCGTTTTCAAATGTTTTATTTTTGAACGTCAGTTCACATTTGTAGGTGGATCATCAGTGTTAGAGCTAAAATTAGCATGTTTAAAGTGATTTTCATGCTTCCAGGGGCTCGGGAAGTTAATTAAATACCATTTGGAGGCATTTAATGTTCGAGCAAAAACGGCTGATTTTCGGCAAAAGAGATAACACCCCCCCATTACGTCATGCTTCAGAAATGTGGAAAATGGTCCGTTTTCAAATGTTTTATTTTTGAACGTCAGTTCACATTTGTAGGTGGATCATCAGTGTTAGAGCTAAAATTAGCATGTTTAAAGTGATTTTCATGCTTCCAGGGGCCCAAAACACAAGATTTATGGAATGGTTAAAAGTGCATGAAAATGGCCAATTTACTCACTCTGAGTTCTCAAAAAGGGTTTCTTCACCCCGGGAAGTTAATTAAATACCATTTGGAGGCATTTAATGTTCGAGCAAAAATGGCTGATTTTCGACAAAAGAGATAACACCCCCCCCATTACGTCATGCTTCAGAAATGTGAAAAATGGTCCGTTTTCAAATGTTTTATTTTTGAACGTCAGTTCACATTTGTAGGTGGATCATCAGTGTTAGAGCTAAAATTAGCATGTTTAAAGTGATTTTCATGCTTCCAGGGGCTCGGGAAGTTAATTAAATACCATTTAGAGGCATTTAATGTTTGAGCAAAAACGGCTGATTTTCGACAAAAGAGATAACACCCCCCCATTACGTCATGCTTCAGAAATGTGGAAAATGGTCCGTTTTCAAATGTTTTATTTTTGAACGTCAGTTCACATTTGTAGGTGGATCATCAGTGTTAGAGCTAAAATTAGCATGTTTAAAGTGATTTTCATGCTTCCAGGGGCTCGGGAAGTGAAATAAATACCATTTGGAGGCATTTAATGTTCGAGCAAAAACGGCTGATTTTCGACAAAAGAGATAACACCCCCCCCATTACGTCATGCTTCAGAAATGTGGAAAATGGTCCGTTTTCAAATGTTTTATTATAGAACGTCAGTTCACATTTGTAGGTGGATCATCAGTGTTAGAGCTAAAATTAGCATGTTTAAAGTGATTTTCATGCTTCCAGGGGCCCAAAACACAAGATTTATGGAATGGTTAAAGTGCATGAAAATGGCCAATTTACTCACTCTGAGTTCTCAAAAAGGGTTTCTTCACCCCGGGAAGTTAATTAAATACCATTTGGAGGCATTTAATGTTCGAGCAAAAACGGCTGATTTTCGACAAAAGAGATAACACCCCCCCATTACGTCATGCTTCAGAAATGTGAAAAATGGTCCGTTTTCAAATGTTTTATTTTTGAACGTCAGTTCACATTTGTAGGTGGATCATCAGTGTTAGAGCTAAAATTAGCATGTTTAAAGTGATTTTCATGCTTCCAGGGGCCCAAAACACAAGATTTATGGAATGGGTAAAAGTGCATGAAAATGGCCAATTTACTCACTCTGAGTTCTCAAAAAGGGTTTCTTCACCCCGGGAAGTTAATTAAATACCATTTGGAGGCATTTAATGTTCGAGCAAAAACGGCTGATTTTCGACAAAAGAGATAACACCCCCCCATTACGTCATGCTTCAGAAATGTGGAAAATGGTCCGTTTTCAAATGTTTTATTTTTGAACGTCAGTTCACATTTGTAGGTGGATCATCAGTGTTAGAGCTAAATTAGCATGTTTAAAGTGATTTTCATGCTTCCAGGGGCCCAAAACACAAGATTTATGGAATGGTTAAAAGTGCATGAAAATGGCCAATTTACTCACTCTGAGTTCTCAAAAAGGGTTTCTTCACCCCGGGAAGTTAATTAAATACCATTTGGAGGCATTTAATGTTCGAGCAAAAACGGCTGATTTTCGACAAAAGAGATAACACCCCCCCATTACGTCATGCTTCAGAAATGTGGAAAATGGTCCGTTTTCAAATGTTTTATTTTTGAACGTCAGTTCACATTTGTAGGTGGATCATCAGTGTTAGAGCTAAAATTAGCATGTTTAAAGTGATTTTCATGCTTCCAGGGGCTCGGGAAGTTAATTAAATACCATTTGGAGGCATTTAATGTTCGAGCAAAAACGGCTGATTTTCGACAAAAGAGATAACACCCCCCCATTACGTCATGCTTCAGAAATGTGGAAAATGGTCCGTTTTCAAATGTTTTATTTTTGAACGTCAGTTCACATTTGTAGGTGGATCATCAGTGTTAGAGCTAAAATTAGCATGTTTAAAGTGATTTTCATGCTTCCAGGGGCTCGGGAAGTTAATTAAATACCATTTGGAGGCATTTAATGTTCGAGCAAAAACGGCTGATTTTCGACAAAAGAGATAACACCCCCCCATTACGTCATGCTTCAGAAATGTGGAAAATGGTCCGTTTTCAAATGTTTTATTTTTGAACGTCAGTTCACATTTGTAGGTGGATCATCAGTGTTAGAGCTAAAATTAGCATGTTTAAAGTGATTTTCATGCTTCCAGGGGCCCAAAACACAAGATTTATGGAATGGTTAAAAGTGCATGAAAATGGCCAATTTACTCACTCTGAGTTCTCAAAAAGGGTTTCTTCACCCCGGGAAGTTAATTAAATACCATTTGGAGGCATTTAATGTTCGAGCAAAAACGGCTGATTTTCGACAAAAGAGATAACACCCCCCCATTACGTCATGCTTCAGAAATGTGGAAAATGGTCCGTTTTCAAATGTTTTATTTTTGAACGTCAGTTCACATTTGTAGGTGGATCATCAGTGTTAGAGCTAAAATTAGCATGTTTAAAGTGATTTTCATGCTTCCAGGGGCTCGGGAAGTTAATTAAATACCATTTGGAGGCATTTAATGTTCGAGCAAAAACGGCTGATTTTCGGCAAAAGAGATAACACCCCCCCATTACGTCATGCTTCAGAAATGTGGAAAATGGTCCGTTTTCAAATGTTTTATTTTTGAACGTCAGTTCACATTTGTAGGTGGATCATCAGTGTTAGAGCTAAAATTAGCATGTTTAAAGTGATTTTCATGCTTCCAGGGGCCCAAAACACAAGATTTATGGAATGGTTAAAAGTGCATGAAAATGGCCAATTTACTCACTCTGAGTTCTCAAAAAGGGTTTCTTCACCCCGGGAAGTTAATTAAATACCATTTGGAGGCATTTAATGTTCGAGCAAAAATGGCTGATTTTCGACAAAAGAGATAACACCCCCCCCATTACGTCATGCTTCAGAAATGTGAAAAATGGTCCGTTTTCAAATGTTTTATTTTTGAACGTCAGTTCACATTTGTAGGTGGATCATCAGTGTTAGAGCTAAAATTAGCATGTTTAAAGTGATTTTCATGCTTCCAGGGGCTCGGGAAGTTAATTAAATACCATTTAGAGGCATTTAATGTTCGAGCAAAAACGGCTGATTTTCGACAAAAGAGATAACACCCCCCCATTACGTCATGCTTCAGAAATGTGGAAAATGGTCCGTTTTCAAATGTTTTATTTTTGAACGTCAGTTCACATTTGTAGGTGGATCATCAGTGTTAGAGCTAAAATTAGCATGTTTAAAGTGATTTTCATGCTTCCAGGGGCTCGGGAAGTGAAATAAATACCATTTGGAGGCATTTAATGTTCGAGCAAAAACGGCTGATTTTCGACAAAAGAGATAACACCCCCCCATTACGTCATGCTTCAGAAATGTGGAAAATGGTCCGTTTTCAAATGTTTTATTATAGAACGTCAGTTCACATTTGTAGGTGGATCATCAGTGTTAGAGCTAAAATTAGCATGTTTAAAGTGATTTTCATGCTTCCAGGGGCCCAAAACACAAGATTTATGGAATGGTTAAAGTGCATGAAAATGGCCAATTTACTCACTCTGAGTTCTCAAAAAGGGTTTCTTCACCCCGGGAAGTTAATTAAATACCATTTGGAGGCATTTAATGTTCGAGCAAAAACGGCTGATTTTCGACAAAAGAGATAACACCCCCCCATTACGTCATGCTTCAGAAATGTGAAAAATGGTCCGTTTTCAAATGTTTTATTTTTGAACGTCAGTTCACATTTGTAGGTGGATCATCAGTGTTAGAGCTAAAATTAGCATGTTTAAAGTGATTTTCATGCTTCCAGGGGCCCAAAACACAAGATTTATGGAATGGGTAAAAGTGCATGAAAATGGCCAATTTACTCACTCTGAGTTCTCAAAAAGGGTTTCTTCACCCCGGGAAGTTAATTAAATACCATTTGGAGGCATTTAATGTTCGAGCAAAAACGGCTGATTTTCGACAAAAGAGATAACACCCCCCCATTACGTCATGCTTCAGAAATGTGGAAAATGGTCCGTTTTCAAATGTTTTATTTTTGAACGTCAGTTCACATTTGTAGGTGGATCATCAGTGTTAGAGCTAAAATTAGCATGTTTAAAGTGATTTTCATGCTTCCAGGGGCCCAAAACACAAGATTTATGGAATGGTTAAAAGTGCATGAAAATGGCCAATTTACTCACTCTGAGTTCTCAAAAAGGGTTTCTTCACCCCGGGAAGTTAATTAAATACCATTTGGAGGCATTTAATGTTCGAGCAAAAACGGCTGATTTTCAACAAAAGAGATAACACCCCCCCATTACGTCATGCTTCAGAAATGTGGAAAATGGTCCGTTTTCAAATGTTTTATTTTTGAACGTCAGTTCACATTTGTAGGTGGATCATCTGTGTTAGAGCTAAAATTAGCATGTTTAAAGTGATTTTCATGCTTCCAGGGGCTCGGGAAGTTAATTAAATACCATTTGGAGGCATTTAATGTTCGAGCAAAAACGGCTGATTTTCGACAAAAGAGATAACACCCCCCCATTACGTCATGCTTCAGAAATGTGGAAAATGGTCCGTTTTCAAATGTTTTATTTTTGAACGTCAGTTCACATTTGTAGGTGGATCATCAGTGTTAGAGCTAAATTAGCATGTTTAAAGTGATTTTCATGCTTCCAGGGGCCCAAAACACAAGATTTATGGAATGGTTAAAAGTGCATGAAAATGGCCAATTTACTCACTCTGAGTTCTCAAAAAGGGTTTCTTCACCCCGGGAAGTTAATTAAATACCATTTGGAGGCATTTAATGTTCGAGCAAAAACGGCTGATTTTCGACAAAAGAGATAACACCCCCCCATTACGTCATGCTTCAGAAATGTGGAAAATGGTCCGTTTTCAAATGTTTTATTTTTGAACGTCAGTTCACATTTGTAGGTGGATCATCAGTGTTAGAGCTAAAATTAGCATGTTTAAAGTGATTTTCATGCTTCCAGGGGCTCGGGAAGTTAATTAAATACCATTTGGAGGCATTTAATGTTCGAGCAAAAACGGCTGATTTTCGACAAAAGAGATAACACCCCCCCATTACGTCATGCTTCAGAAATGTGGAAAATGGTCCGTTTTCAAATGTTTTATTTTTGAACGTCAGTTCACATTTGTAGGTGGATCATCAGTGTTAGAGCTAAAATTAGCATGTTTAAAGTGATTTTCATGCTTCCAGGGGCTCGGGAAGTTAATTAAATACCATTTGGAGGCATTTAATGTTCGAGCAAAAACGGCTGATTTTCGACAAAAGAGATAACACCCCCCCATTACGTCATGCTTCAGAAATGTGGAAAATGGTCCGTTTTCAAATGTTTTATTTTTGAACGTCAGTTCACATTTGTAGGTGGATCATCAGTGTTAGAGCTAAAATTAGCATGTTTAAAGTGATTTTCATGCTTCCAGGGGCTCGGGAAGTTAATTAAATACCATTTGGAGGCATTTAATGTTCGAGCAAAAACGGCTGATTTTCGACAAAAGAGATAACACCCCCCCATTACGTCATGCTTCAGAAATGTGGAAAATGGTCCGTTTTCAAATGTTTTATTTTTGAACGTCAGTTCACATTTGTAGGTGGATCATCAGTGTTAGAGCTAAAATTAGCATGTTTAAAGTGATTTTCATGCTTCCAGGGGCCCAAAACACAAGATTTATGGAATGGTTAAAAGTGCATGAAAATGGCCAATTTACTCACTCTGAGTTCTCAAAAAGGGTTTCTTCACCCCGGGAAGTTAATTAAATACCATTTGGAGGCATTTAATGTTCGAGCAAAAACGGCTGATTTTCGACAAAAGAGATAACACCCCCCCATTACGTCATGCTTCAGAAATGTGGAAAATGGTCCGTTTTCAAATGTTTTATTTTTGAACGTCAGTTCACATTTGTAGGTGGATCATCAGTGTTAGAGCTAAAATTAGCATGTTTAAAGTGATTTTCATGCTTCCAGGGGCTCGGGAAGGTAATTAAATACCATTTGGAGGCATTTAATGTTCGAGCAAAAACGGCTGATTTTCGACAAAAGAGATAACACCCCCCCATTACGTCATGCTTCAGAAATGTGGAAAATGGTCCGTTTTCAAATGTTTTATTTTTGAACGTCAGTTCACATTTGTAGGTGGATCATCAGTGTTAGAGCTAAAATTAGCATGTTTAAAGTGATTTTCATGCTTCCAGGGGCCCAAAACACAAGATTTATGGAATGGTTAAAAGTGCATGAAAATGGCCAATTTACTCACTCTGAGTTCTCAAAAAGGGTTTCTTCACCCCGGGAAGTGAAATAAATACCATTTGGAGGCATTTAATGTTCGAGCAAAAACGGCTGATTTTCGACAAAAGAGATAACACCCCCCCATTACGTCATGCTTCAGAAATGTGGAAAATGGTCCGTTTTCAAATGTTTTATTTTTGAACGTCAGTTCACATTTGTAGGTGGATCATCAGTGTTAGAGCTCAAATTAGCATGTTTAAAGTGATTTTCATGCTTCCAGGGGCTCGGGAAGTTAATTAAATACCATTTGGAGGCATTTAATGTTCGAGCAAAAACGGCTGATTTTCGACAAAAGAGATAACACCCCCCCCATTACGTCATGCTTCAGAAATGTGGAAAATGGTCCGTTTTCAAATGTTTTATTTTTGAACGTCAGTTCACATTTGTAGGTGGATCATCAGTGTTAGAGCTAAAATTAGCATGTTTAAAGTGATTTTCATGCTTCCAGGGGCTCGGGAAGTTAATTAAATACCATTTGGAGGCATTTAATGTTCGAGCAAAAACGGCTGATTTTCGACAAAAGAGATAACACCCCCCCATTACGTCATGCTTCAGAAATGTGGAAAATGGTCCGTTTTCAAATGTTTTATTTTTGAACGTCAGTTCACATTTGTAGGTGGATCATCAGTGTTAGAGCTAAAATTAGCATGTTTAAAGTGATTTTCATGCTTCCAGGGGTTCGGGAAGTGAAATAAATACCATTTGGAGGCATTTAATGTTCGAGCAAAAACGGCTGATTTTCGACAAAAGAGATAACACCCCCCCATTACGTCATGCTTCAGAAATGTGGAAAAAGGTCAGTTTTTTCAAATGTTTTATTTTTGAACGTCAGTTCACATTTGTAGGTGGATCATCAGTGTTAGAGCTAAAATTAGCATGTTTAAAGTGATTTTCATGCTTCCAGGGGCCCAAAACACAAGATTAATGGAATGGTTAAAAGTGCATGAAAATGGCCAATTTACTCACTCTGAGTTCTCAAAAAGGGTTTCTTCACCCCGGGAAGTTAATTAAATACCATTTGGAGGCATTTAATGTTCGAGCAAAAACGGCTGATTTTCGACAAAAGAGATAACACCCCCCCATTACGTCATGCTTCAGAAATGTGGAAAATGGTCCGTTTTCAAATGTTTTATTTTTGAACGTCAGTTCACATTTGTAGGTGGATCATCAGTGTTAGAGCTAAAATTAGCATGTTTAAAGTGATTTTCATGCTTCCAGGGGCTCGGGAAGGTAATTAAATACCATTTGGAGGCATTTAATGTTCGAGCAAAAACGGCTGATTTTCGACAAAAGAGATAACACCCCCCCATTACGTCATGCTTCAGAAATGTGGAAAATGGTCCGTTTTCAAATGTTTTATTTTTGAACGTCAGTTCACATTTGTAGGTGGATCATCAGTGTTAGAGCTAAAATTAGCATGTTTAAAGTGATTTTCATGCTTCCAGGGGCCCAAAACACAAGATTTATGGAATGGTTAAAAGTGCATGAAAATGGCCAATTTACTCACTCTGAGTTCTCAAAAAGGGTTTCTTCACCCCGGGAAGTGAAATAAATACCATTTGGAGGCATTTAATGTTCGAGCAAAAACGGCTGATTTTCGACAAAAGAGATAACACCCCCCCATTACGTCATGCTTCAGAAATGTGGAAAATGGTCCGTTTTCAAATGTTTTATTTTTGAACGTCAGTTCACATTTGTAGGTGGATCATCAGTGTTAGAGCTCAAATTAGCATGTTTAAAGTAATTTTCATGCTTCCAGGGGCTCGGGAAGTTAATTAAATACCATTTGGAGGCATTTAATGTTCGAGCAAAAACGGCTGATTTTCGACAAAAGAGATAACACCCCCCCCATTACGTCATGCTTCAGAAATGTGGAAAATGGTCCGTTTTCAAATGTTTTATTTTTGAACGTCAGTTCACATTTGTAGGTGGATCATCAGTGTTAGAGCTAAAATTAGCATGTTTAAAGTGATTTTCATGCTTCCAGGGGCTCGGGAAGTTAATTAAATACCATTTGGAGGCATTTAATGTTCGAGCAAAAACGGCTGATTTTCGACAAAAGAGATAACACCCCCCCATTACGTCATGCTTCAGAAATGTGGAAAATGGTCCGTTTTCAAATGTTTTATTTTTGAACGTCAGTTCACATTTGTAGGTGGATCATCAGTGTTAGAGCTAAAATTAGCATGTTTAAAGTGATTTTCATGCTTCCAGGGGTTCGGGAAGTGAAATAAATACCATTTGGAGGCATTTAATGTTCGAGCAAAAACGGCTGATTTTCGACAAAAGAGATAACACCCCCCCATTACGTCATGCTTCAGAAATGTGGAAAAAGGTCCGTTTTTTCAAATGTTTTATTTTTGAACGTCAGTTCACATTTGTAGGTGGATCATCAGTGTTAGAGCTAAAATTAGCATGTTTAAAGTGATTTTCATGCTTCCAGGGGCCCAAAACACAAGATTAATGGAATGGTTAAAAGTGCATGAAAATGGCCAATTTACTCACTCTGAGTTCTCAAAAAGGGTTTCTTCACCCCGGGAAGTGAAATAAATACCATTTGGAGGCATTTAATGTTCGAGCAAAAACGGCTGATTTTCGACAAAAGAGATAACACCCCCCCATTACGTCATGCTTTAGAAATGTGGAAAATGGTCCGTTTTCAAATGTTTTATTTTTGAACGTCAGTTCACATTTGTAGGTGGATCATCAGTGTTAGAGCTAAAATTAGCATGTTTAAAGTGATTTTCATGCTTCCAGGGGCTCGGGAAGTTAATTAAATACCATTTGGAGGCATTTAATGTTCGAGCAAAAACGGCTGATTTTCGACAAAAGAGATAACACCCCCCCATTACGTCATGCTTCAGAAATGTGGAAAATGGTCCGTTTTCAAATGTTTTATTTTTGAACGTCAGTTCACATTTGTAGGTGGATCATCAGTGTTAGAGCTAAAATTAGCATGTTTAAAGTGATTTTCATGCTTCCAGGGGCCCAAAACACAAGATTTATGGAATGGTTAAAAGTACATGAAAATGGCCAATTTACTCACTCTGAGTTCTCAAAAAGGGTTTCTTCACCCCGGGAAGTTAATGAAATACCATTTGGAGGCATTTAATGTTCGAGCAAAAACGGCTGATTTTCGACAAAAGAGATAACACCCCCCCATTACGTCATGCTTCAGAAATGTGGAAAATGGTCCGTTTTCAAATGTTTTATTTTTGAACGTCAGTTCACATTTGTAGGTGGATCATCAGTGTTAGAGCTCAAATTAGCATGTTTAAAGTGATTTTCATGCTTCCAGGGGCTCGGGAAGTTAATTAAATACCATTTGGAGGCATTTAATGTTCGAGCAAAAACGGCTGATTTTCGACAAAAGAGATAACACCCCCCCCATTACGTCATGCTTCAGAAATGTGGAAAATGGTCCGTTTTCAAATGTTTTATTTTTGAACGTCAGTTCACATTTGTAGGTGGATCATCAGTGTTAGAGCTAAAATTAGCATGTTTAAAGTGATTTTCATGCTTCCAGGGGCTCGGGAAGTTAATTAAATACCATTTGGAGGCATTTAATGTTCGAGCAAAAACGGCTGATTTTCGACAAAAGAGATAACACCCCCCCATTACGTCATGCTTCAGAAATGTGGAAAATGGTCCGTTTTCAAATGTTTTATTTTTGAACGTCAGTTCACATTTGTAGGTGGATCATCAGTGTTAGAGCTAAAATTAGCATGTTTAAAGTGATTTTCATGCTTCCAGGGGTTCGGGAAGTGAAATAAATACCATTTGGAGGCATTTAATGTTCGAGCAAAAACGGCTGATTTTCGACAAAAGAGATAACACCCCCCCATTACGTCATGCTTCAGAAATGTGGAAAAAGGTCCGTTTTTTCAAATGTTTTATTTTTGAACGTCAGTTCACATTTGTAGGTGGATCATCAGTGTTAGAGCTAAAATTAGCATGTTTAAAGTGATTTTCATGCTTCCAGGGGCCCAAAACACAAGATTAATGGAATGGTTAAAAGTGCATGAAAATGGCCAATTTACTCACTCTGAGTTCTCAAAAAGGGTTTCTTCACCCCGGGAAGTGAAATAAATACCATTTGGAGGCATTTAATGTTCGAGCAAAAACGGCTGATTTTCGACAAAAGAGATAACACCCCCCCATTACGTCATGCTTTAGAAATGTGGAAAATGGTCCGTTTTCAAATGTTTTATTTTTGAACGTCAGTTCACATTTGTAGGTGGATCATCAGTGTTAGAGCTAAAATTAGCATGTTTAAAGTGATTTTCATGCTTCCAGGGGCTCGGGAAGTTAATTAAATACCATTTGGAGGCATTTAATGTTCGAGCAAAAACGGCTGATTTTCGACAAAAGAGATAACACCCCCCCATTACGTCATGCTTCAGAAATGTGGAAAATGGTCCGTTTTCAAATGTTTTATTTTTGAACGTCAGTTCACATTTGTAGGTGGATCATCAGTGTTAGAGCTAAAATTAGCATGTTTAAAGTGATTTTCATGCTTCCAGGGGCCCAAAACACAAGATTTATGGAATGGTTAAAAGTACATGAAAATGGCCAATTTACTCACTCTGAGTTCTCAAAAAGGGTTTCTTCACCCCGGGAAGTTAATGAAATACCATTTGGAGGCATTTAATGTTCGAGCAAAAACGGCTGATTTTCGACAAAAGAGATAACACCCCCCCATTACGTCATGCTTCAGAAATGTGGAAAATGGTCCGTTTTCAAATGTTTTATTTTTGAACGTCAGTTCACATTTGTAGGTGGATCATCAGTGTTAGAGCTAAAATTAGCATGTTTAAAGTGATTTTCATGCTTCCAGGGGCTCGGGAAGTTAATTAAATACCATTTGGAGGCATTTAATGTTCGAGCAAAAACGGCTGATTTTCGACAAAAGAGATAACACCCCCCATTACGTCATGCTTCAGAAATGTGGAAAATGGTCCATTTTCAAATGTTTTATTTTTGAACGTCAGTTCACATTTGTAGGTGGATCATCAGTGTTAGAGCTAAAATTAGCATGTTTAAAGTGATTTTCATGCTTCCAGGGGCTCGGGAAGTGAAATAAATACCATTTGGAGGCATTTAATGTTCGCGCAAAAACGGCTGATTTTCGACAAAAGAGATAACACCCCCCCCATTACGTCATGCTTCAGAAATGTGGAAAATGGTCCGTTTTCAAATGTTTTATTTTTGAACGTCAGTTCACATTTGTAGGTGGATCATCAGTGTTAGAGCTAAAATTAGCATGTTTAAAGTGATTTTCATGCTTCCAGGGGCTCGGGAAGTTAATTAAATACCATTTGGAGGCATTTAATGTTCGAGCAAAAACGGCTGATTTTCGACAAAAGAGATAACACCCCCCCCATTACGTCATGCTTCAGAAATGTGGAAAATGGTCCGTTTTCAAATGTTTTATGTTTGAACGTCAGTTCACATTTGTAGGTGGATCATCAGTGTTAGAGCTAAAATTAGCATGTTTAAAGTGATTTTCATGCTTCCAGGGGCCCAAAACACAAGATTTATGGAATGGTTAAAAGTGCATGAAAATGGCCAATTTACTCACTCTGAGTTCTCAAAAAGGGTTTCTTCACCCCGGGAAGTTAATTATATACCATTTGGAGGCATTTAATGTTCGAGCAAAAACGGCTGATTTTCGACAAAAGAGATAACACCCCCCCATTACGTCATGCTTCAGAAATGTGGAAAATGGTCCGTTTTCAAATGTTTTATTTTTGAACGTCAGTTCACATTTGTAGGTGGATCATCTGTGTTAGAGCTAAAATTAGCATGTTTAAAGTGATTTTCATGCTTCCAGGGGCTCGGGAAGTTAATTAAATACCATTTGGAGGCATTTAATGTTCGAGCAAAAACGGCTGATTTTCGACAAAAGAGATAACACCCCCCCATTACGTCATGCTTCAGAAATGTGGAAAATGGTCCGTTTTCAAATGTTTTATTTTTGAACGTCAGTTCACATTTGTAGGTGGATCATCAGTGTTAGAGCTAAATTAGCATGTTTAAAGTGATTTTCATGCTTCCAGGGGCCCAAAACACAAGATTTATGGAATGGTTAAAAGTGCATGAAAATGGCCAATTTACTCACTCTGAGTTCTCAAAAAGGGTTTCTTCACCCCAGGAAGTTAATTAAATACCATTTGGAGGCATTTAATGTTCGAGCAAAAACGGCTGATTTTCGACAAAAGAGATAACACCCCCCCATTACGTCATGCTTCGGAAATGTGGAAAATGGTCCGTTTTCAAATGTTTTATTTTTGAACGTCAGTTCACATTTGTAGGTGGATCATCAGTGTTAGAGCTAAAATTAGCATGTTTAAAGTGATTTTCATGCTTCCAGGGGCTCGGGAAGTTAATTAAATACCATTTGGAGGCATTTAATGTTCGAGCAAAAACGGCTGATTTTCGACAAAAGAGATAACACCCCCCCATTACGTCATGCTTCAGAAATGTGGAAAATGGTCCGTTTTCAAATGTTTTATTTTTGAACGTCAGTTCACATTTGTAGGTGGATCATCAGTGTTAGAGCTAAAATTAGCATGTTTAAAGTGATTTTCATGCTTCCAGGGGCTCGGGAAGTTAATTAAATACCATTTGGAGGCATTTAATGTTCGAGCAAAAACGGCTGATTTTCGACAAAAGAGATAACACCCCCCCATTACGTCATGCTTCAGAAATGTGGAAAATGGTCCGTTTTCAAATGTTTTATTTTTGAACGTCAGTTCACATTTGTAGGTGGATCATCAGTGTTAGAGCTAAAATTAGCATGTTTAAAGTGATTTTCATGCTTCCAGGGGCCCAAAACACAAGATTTATGGAATGGTTAAAAGTGCATGAAAATGGCCAATTTACTCACTCTGAGTTCTCAAAAAGGGTTTCTTCACCCCGGGAAGTTAATTAAATACCATTTGGAGGCATTTAATGTTCGAGCAAAAACGGCTGATTTTCGACAAAAGAGATAACACCCCCCCATTACGTCATGCTTCAGAAATGTGGAAAATGGTCCGTTTTCAAATGTTTTATTTTTGAACGTCAGTTCACATTTGTAGGTGGATCATCAGTGTTAGAGCTAAAATTAGCATGTTTAAAGTGATTTTCATGCTTCCAGGGGCCCAAAACACAAGATTTATGGAATGGTTAAAAGTGCATGAAAATGGCCAATTTACTCACTCTGAGTTCTCAAAAAGGGTTTCTTCACCCCGGGAAGTTAATTAAATACCATTTGGAGGCATTTAATGTTCGAGCAAAAACGGCTGATTTTCGACAAAAGAGATAACACCCCCCCATTACGTCATGCTTCAGAAATGTGGAAAATGGTCCGTTTTCAAATGTTTTATTTTTGAACGTCAGTTCACATTTGTAGGTGGATCATCTGTGTTAGAGCTAAAATTAGCATGTTTAAAGTGATTTTCATGCTTCCAGGGGCTCGGGAAGTTAATTAAATACCATTTGGAGGCATTTAATGTTCGAGCAAAAACGGCTGATTTTCGACAAAAGAGATAACACCCCCCCATTACGTCATGCTTCAGAAATGTGGAAAATGGTCCGTTTTCAAATGTTTTATTTTTGAACGTCAGTTCACATTTGTAGATGGATCATCAGTGTTAGAGCTAAATTAGCATTTTTAAAGTGATTTTCATGCTTCCAGGGGCCCAAAACACAAGATTTATGGAATGGTTAAAAGTGCATGAAAATGGCCAATTTACTCACTCTGAGTTCTCAAAAAGGGTTTCTTCACCCCGGGAAGTTAATTAAATACCATTTGGAGGCATTTAATGTTCGAGCAAAAACGGCTGATTTTCGACAAAAGAGATAACACCCCCCCATTACGTCATGCTTCAGAAATGTGGAAAATGGTCCGTTTTCAAATGTTTTATTTTTGAACGTCAGTTCACATTTGTAGGTGGATCATCAGTGTTAGAGCTAAAATTAGCATGTTTAAAGTGATTTTCATGCTTCCAGGGGCTCGGGAAGTTAATTAAATACCATTTGGAGGCATTTAATGTTCGAGCAAAAACGGCTGATTTTCGACAAAAGAGATAACACCCCCCCATTATGTCATGCTTCAGAAATGTGGAAAATGGTCCGTTTTCAAATGTTTTATTTTTGAACGTCAGTTCACATTTGTAGGTGGATCATCAGTGTTAGAGCTAAAATTAGCATGTTTAAAGTGATTTTCATGCTTCCAGGGGCTCGGGAAGTTAATTAAATACCGTTTGGAGGCATTTAATGTTCGAGCAAAAACGGCTGATTTTCGACAAAAGAGATAACACCCCCCCATTACGTCATGCTTCAGAAATGTGGAAAATGGTCCGTTTTCAAATGTTTTATTTTTGAACGTCAGTTCACATTTGTAGGTGGATCATCAGTGTTAGAGCTAAAATTAGCATGTTTAAAGTGATTTTCATGCTTCCAGGGGCCCAAAACACAAGATTTATGGAATGGTTAAAAGTGCATGAAAATGGCCAATTTACTCACTCTGAGTTCTCAAAAAGGGTTTCTTCACCCCGGGAAGTTAATTAAATACCATTTGGAGGCATTTAATGTTCGAGCAAAAACGGCTGATTTTCGACAAAAGAGATAACACCCCCCCATTACGTCATGCTTCAGAAATGTGGAAAATGGTCCGTTTTCAAATGTTTTATTTTTGAACGTCAGTTCACATTTGTAGGTGGATCATCAGTGTTAGAGCTAAAATTAGCATGTTTAAAGTGATTTTCATGCTTCCAGGGGCTCGGGAAGTTAATTAAATACCATTTGGAGGCATTTAATGTTCGAGCAAAAACGGCTGATTTTCGACAAAAGAGATAACACCCCCCCATTACGTCATGCTTCAGAAATGTGGAAAATGGTCCGTTTTCAAATGTTTTATTTTTGAACGTCAGTTCACATTTGTAGGTGGATCATCAGTGTTAGAGCTAAAATTAGCATGTTTAAAGTGATTTTCATGCTTCCAGGGGCTCGGGAAGTTAATTAAATACCATTTGGAGGCATTTAAAGTTCGAGCAAAAACGGCTGATTTTCGACAAAAGAGATAACACCCCCCCATTACGTCATGCTTCAGAAATGTGGAAAATGGTCCGTTTTCAAATGTTTTATTTTTGAACGTCAGTTCACATTTGTAGGTGGATCATCAGTGTTAGAGCTAAAATTAGCATGTTTAAAGTGATTTTCATGCTTCCAGGGGCCCAAAACACAAGATTTATGGAATGGTTAAAAGTGCATGAAAATGGCCAATTTACTCACTCTGAGTTCTCAAAAAGGGTTTCTTCACCCCGGGAAGTTAATTAAATACCATTTGGAGGCATTTAATGTTCGAGCAAAAACGGCTGATTTTCGACAAAAGAGATAACACCCCCCCATTACGTCATGCTTCAGAAATGTGGAAAATGGTCCGTTTTCAAATGTTTTATTTTTGAACGTCAGTTCACATTTGTAGGTGGATCATCAGTGTTAAAGCTAAAATTAGCATGTTTAAATTGATTTTCATGCTTCCAGGGGCTCGGGAAGTTAATTAAATACCATTTGGAGGCATTTAATGTTCGAGCAAAAACGGCTGATTTTCGACAAAAGAGATAACACCCCCCCATTACGTCATGCTTCAGAAATGTGAAAAATGGTCCGTTTTCAAATGTTTTATTTTTGAACGTCAGTTCACATTTGTAGGTGGATCATCAGTGTTAGAGCTAAAATTAGCATGTTTAAAGTGATTTTCATGCTTCCAGGGGCTCGGGAAGTTAATTAAATACCATTTAGAGGCATTTAATGTTCGAGCAAAAACGGCTGATTTTCGACAAAAGAGATAACACCCCCCCATTACGTCATGCTTCAGAAATGTGGAAAATGGTCCGTTTTCAAATGTTTTATTTTTGAACGTCAGTTCACATTTGTAGGTGGAACATCAGTGTTAGAGCTAAAATTAGCATGTTTAAAGTGATTTTCATGCTTCCAGGGGCTCGGGAAGTGAAATAAATACCATTTGGAGGCATTTAATGTTCGAGCAAAAACGGCTGATTTTCGACAAAAGAGATAACACCCCCCCATTACGTCATGCTTCAGAAATGTGGAAAATGGTCCGTTTTCAAATGTTTTATTTTTGAACGTCAGTTCACATTTGTAGGTGGATCATCAGTGTTAGAGCTAAAATTAGCATGTTTAAAGTGATTTTCATGCTTCCAGGGGCCCAAAACACAAGATTTATGGAATGGTTAAAAGTGCATGAAAATGGCCAATTTACTCACTCTGAGTTCTCAAAAAGGGTTTCTTCACCCCGGGAAGTTAATTAAATACCATTTGGAGGCATTTAATGTTCGAGCAAAAACGGCTGATTTTCGACAAAAGAGATAACACCCCCCCATTACGTCATGCTTCAGAAATGTGGAAAATGGTCCGTTTTCAAATGTTTTATTTTTGAACGTCAGTTCACATTTGTAGGTGGATCATCAGTGTTAGAGCTAAAATTAGCATGTTTAAAGTGATTTTCATGCTTCCAGGGGCCCAAAACACAAGATTTATGGAATGGGTAAAAGTGCATGAAAATGGCCAATTTACTCACTCTGAGTTCTCAAAAAGGGTTTCTTCACCCCGGGAAGTTAATTAAATACCATTTGGAGGCATTTAATGTTCGAGCAAAAACGGCTGATTTTCGACAAAAGAGATAACACCCCCCCATTACGTCATGCTTCAGAAATGTGGAAAATGGTCCGTTTTCAAATGTTTTATTTTTGAACGTCAGTTCACATTTGTAGGTGGATCATCAGTGTTAGAGCTAAAATTAGCATGTTTAAAGTGATTTTCATGCTTCCAGGGGCCCAAAACACAAGATTTATGGAATGGTTAAAAGTGCATGAAAATGGCCAATTTACTCACTCTGAGTTCTCAAAAAGGGTTTCTTCACCCCGGGAAGTTAATTAAATACCATTTGGAGGCATTTAATGTTCGAGCAAAAACGGCTGATTTTCGACAAAAGAGATAACACCCCCCCATTACGTCATGCTTCAGAAATGTGGAAAATGGTCCGTTTTCAAATGTTTTATTTTTGAACGTCAGTTCACATTTGAAGTGGATCATCTGTGTTAGAGCTAAAATTAGCATGTTTAAAGTGATTTTCATGCTTCCAGGGGCTCGGGAAGTTAATTAAATACCATTTGGAGGCATTTAATGTTCGAGCAAAAACGGCTGATTTTCGACAAAAGAGATAACACCCCCCCATTACGTCATGCTTCAGAAATGTGGAAAATGGTCCGTTTTCAAATGTTTTATTTTTGAACGTCAGTTCACATTTGTAGGTGGATCATCAGTGTTAGAGCTAAATTAGCATGTTTAAAGTGATTTTCATGCTTCCAGGGGCCCAAAACACAAGATTTATGGAATGGTTAAAAGTGCATGAAAATGGCCAATTTACTCACTCTGAGTTCTCAAAAAGGGTTTCTTCACCCCGGGAAGTTAATTAAATACCATTTGGAGGCATTTAATGTTCAAGCAAAAACGGCTGATTTTCGACAAAAGAGATAACACCCCCCCATTACGTCATGCTTCAGAAATGTGGAAAATGGTCCGTTTTCAAATGTTTTATTTTTGAACGTCAGTTCACATTTGTAGGTGGATCATCAGTGTTAGAGCTAAAATTAGCATGTTTAAAGTGATTTTCATGCTTCCAGGGGCTCGGGAAGTTAATTAAATACCATTTGGAGGCATTTAATGTTCGAGCAAAAACGGCTGATTTTCGACAAAAGAGATAACACCCCCCCATTATGTCATGCTTCAGAAATGTGGAAAATGGTCCGTTTTCAAATGTTTTATTTTTGAACGTCAGTTCACATTTGTAGGTGGATCATCAGTGTTAGAGCTAAAATTAGCATGTTTAAAGTGATTTTCATGCTTCCAGGGGCTCGGGAAGTTAATTAAATACCATTTGGAGGCATTTAATGTTCGAGCAAAAACGGCTGATTTTCGACAAAAGAGATAACACCCCCCCATTACGTCATGCTTCAGAAATGTGGAAAATGGTCCGTTTTCAAATGTTTTATTTTTGAACGTCAGTTCACATTTGTAGGTGGATCATCAGTGTTAGAGCTAAAATTAGCATGTTTAAAGTGATTTTCATGCTTCCAGGGGCCCAAAACACAAGATTTATGGAATGGTTAAAAGTGCATGAAAATGGCCAATTTACTCACTCTGAGTTCTCAAAAAGGGTTTCTTCACCCCGGGAAGTTAATTAAATACCATTTGGAGGCATTTAATGTTCGAGCAAAAACGGCTGATTTTCGACAAAAGAGATAACACCCCCCCATTACGTCATGCTTCAGAAATGTGGAAAATGGTCCGTTTTCAAATGTTTTATTTTTGAACGTCAGTTCACATTTGTAGGTGGATCATCAGTGTTAGAGCTAAAATTAGCATGTTTAAAGTGATTTTCATGCTTCCAGGGGCTCGGGAAGTTAATTAAATACCATTTGGAGGCATTTAATGTTCGAGCAAAAACGGCTGATTTTCGACAAAAGAGATAACACCCCCCCATTACGTCATGCTTCAGAAATGTGGAAAATGGTCCGTTTTCAAATGTTTTATTTTTGAACGTCAGTTCACATTTGTAGGTGGATCATCAGTGTTAGAGCTAAAATTAGCATGTTTAAAGTGATTTTCATGCTTCCAGGGGCCCAAAACACAAGATTTATGGAATGGTTAAAAGTGCATGAAAATGGCCAATTTACTCACTCTGAGTTCTCAAAAAGGGTTTCTTCACCCCGGGAAGTTAATTAAATACCATTTGGAGGCATTTAATGTTCGAGCAAAAACGGCTGATTTTCGACAAAAGATATAACACCCCCCATTACGTCATGCTTCAGAAATGTGTGAAATGGTCCGTTTTCAAATGTTTTATTTTTGAACGTCAGTTCACATTTGTAGGTGGATCATCAGTGTTAAAGCTAAAATTAGCATGCTTAAATTGATTTTCATGCTTCCCGGGGCTCGGGAAGTTAATTAAATACCATTTGGAGGCATTTAATGTTCGAGCAAAAACGGCTGATTTTCGACAAAAGAGATAACACCCCCCATTACGTCATGCTTCAGAAATGTGGAAAATGGTCCGTTTTCAAATGTTTTATTTTTGAACGTCAGTTCACATTTGTAGGTGGATCATCAGTGTTAGAGCTAAAATTAGCATGTTTAAAGTGATTTTCATGCTTCCAGGGGCCCAAAACACAAGATTTATGGAATGGTTAAAAGTGCATGAAAATGGCCAATTTACTCACTCTGAGTTCTCAAAAAGGGTTTCTTCACCCCGGGAAGTTAATTAAATACCATTTGGAGGCATTTAATGTTCGAGCAAAAATGGCTGATTTTCGACAAAAGAGATAACACCCCCCATTACGTCATGCTTCAGAAATGTGAAAAATGGTCCGTTTTCAAATGTTTTATTTTTGAACGTCAGTTCCCATTTGTAGGTGGATCATCAGTGTTAGAGCTAAAATTAGCATGTTTAAAGTGATTTTCATGCTTCCAGGGGCTCGGGAAGTTAATTAAATACCATTTAGAGGCATTTAATGTTCGAGCAAAAACGGCTGATTTTCGACAAAAGAGATAACACCCCCCCATTACGTCATGCTTCAGAAATGTGGAAAATGGTCCGTTTTCAAATGTTTTATTTTTGAACGTCAGTTCACATTTGTAGGTGGATCATCAGTGTTAGAGCTAAAATTAGCATGTTTAAAGTGATTTTCATGCTTCCAGGGGCTCGGGAAGTGAAATAAATACCATTTGGAGGCATTTAATGTTCGAGCAAAAACGGCTGATTTTCGACAAAAGAGATAACACCCCCCCATTACGTCATGCTTCAGAAATGTGGAAAATGGTCCGTTTTCAAATGTTTTATTTTTGAACGTCAGTTCACATTTGTAGGTGGATCATCAGTGTTAGAGCTAAAATTAGCATGTTTAAAGTGATTTTCATGCTTCCAGGGGCCCAAAACACAAGATTTATGGAATGGTTAAAAGTGCATGAAAATGGCCAATTTACTCACTCTGAGTTCTCAAAAAGGGTTTCTTCACCCCGGGAAGTTAATTAAATACCATTTGGAGGCATTTAATGTTCGAGCAAAAACGGCTGATTTTCGACAAAAGAGATAACACCCCCTCATTACGTCATGCTTCAGAAATGTGGAAAATGGTCCGTTTTCAAATGTTTTATTTTTGAACGTCAGTTCACATTTGTAGGTGGATCATCAGTGTTAGAGCTAAAATTAGCATGTTTAAAGTGATTTTCATGCTTCCAGGGGCCCAAAACACAAGATTTATGGAATGGGTAAAAGTGCATGAAAATGGCCAATTTACTCACTCTGAGTTCTCAAAAAGGGTTTCTTCACCCCGGGAAGTTAATTAAATACCATTTGGAGGCATTTAATGTTCGAGCAAAAACGGCTGATTTTCGACAAAAGAGATAACACCCCCCCATTACGTCATGCTTCAGAAATGTGGAAAATGGTCCGTTTTCAAATGTTTTATTTTTGAACGTCAGTTCACATTTGTAGGTGGATCATCAGTGTTAGAGCTAAAATTAGCATGTTTAAAGTGATTTTCATGCTTCCAGGGGCCCAAAACACAAGATTTATGGAATGGTTAAAAGTGCATGAAAATGGCCAATTTACTCACTCTGAGTTCTCAAAAAGGGTTTCTTCACCCCGGGAAGTTAATTAAATACCATTTGGAGGCATTTAATGTTCGAGCAAAAACGGCTGATTTTCGACAAAAGAGATAACACCCCCCCATTACGTCATGCTTCAGAAATGTGGAAAATGGTCCGTTTTCAAATGTTTTATTTTTGAACGTCAGTTCACATTTGTAGGTGGATCATCAGTGTTAGAGCTAAAATTAGCATGTTTAAAGTGATTTTCATGCTTCCAGGGGCTCGGGAAGTTAATTAAATACCATTTGGAGGCATTCAATGGTCGAGCAAAAACGGCTGATTTTCGACAAAAGAGATAACACCCCCCCCATTACGTCATGCTTCAGAAATGTGGAAAATGGTCCGTTTTCAAATGTTTTATTTTTGAACGTCAGTTCACATTTGTAGGTGGATCATCAGTGTTAGAGCTAAAATTAGCATGTTTAAAGTGATTTTCATGCTTCCAGGGGCCCAAAACACAAGATTTATGGAATGGTTAAAAGTGCATGAAAATGGCCAATTTACTCACTCTGAGTTCTCAAAAAGGGTTTCTTCACCCCGGGAAGTTAATTAAATACCATTTGGAGGCATTTAATGTTCGAGCAAAAACGGCTGATTTTCGACAAAAGAGATAACACCCCCCCATTACGTCATGCTTCAGAAATGTGGAAAATGGTCCGTTTTCAAATGTTTTATTTTTGAACGTCAGTTCACATTTGTAGGTGGATCATCAGTGTTAGAGCTAAAATTAGCATGTTTAAAGTGATTTTCATGCTTCCAGGGGCTCGGGAAGTTAATTAAATACCATTTGGAGGCATTTAATGTTCGAGCAAAAACGGCTGATTTTCGACAAAAGAGATAACACCCCCCCATTACGTCATGCTTCAGAAATGTGGAAAATGGTCCGTTTTCAAATGTTTTATTTTTGAACGTCAGTTCACATTTGTAGGTGGATCATCAGTGTTAGAGCTAAAATTAGCATGTTTAAAGTGATTTTCATGCTTCCAGGGGCCCAAAACACAAGATTTATGGAATGGTTAAAAGTGCATGAAAATGGCCAATTTACTCACTCTGAGTTCTCAAAAAGGGTTTCTTCACCCCGGGAAGTTAATTAAATACCATTTGGAGGCATTTAATGTTCGAGCAAAAACGGCTGATTTTCGACAAAAGAGATAACACCCCCCCATTACGTCATGCTTCAGAAATGTGGAAAATGGTCCGTTTTCAAATGTTTTATTTTTGAACGTCAGTTCACATTTGTAGGTGGATCATCAGTGTTAGAGCTAAAATTAGCATGTTTAAAGTGATTTTCATGCTTCCAGGGGCTCGGGAAGTTAATTAAATACCATTTGGAGGCATTTAATGGTCGAGCAAAAACGGCTGATTTTCGACAAAAGAGATAACACCCCCCCATTACGTCATGCTTCAGAAAAGTGGAAAATGGTCCGTTTTCAAATGTTTTATTTTTGAACGTCAGTTCACATTTGTAGGTGGATCATCAGTGTTAGAGCTAAAATTAGCATGTTTAAAGTGATTTTCATGCTTCCAGGGGCTCGGGAAGTTAATTAAATACCATTTGGAGGCATTTAATGTTCGAGCAAAAACGGCTGATTTTCGACAAAAGAGATAACACCCCCCCATTACGTCATGCTTCAGAAATGTGGAAAATGGTCCGTTTTCAAATGTTTTATTTTTGAACGTCAGTTCACATTTGTAGGTGGATCATCAGTGTTAGAGCTAAAATTAGCATGTTTAAAGTGATTTTCATGCTTCCAGGGGCTCGGGAAGTTAATTAAATACCATTTGGAGGCATTTAATGTTCGAGCAAAAACGGCTGATTTCGACAAAAGAGATAACACCCCCCCATTACGTCATGCTTCAGAAATGTGGAAAATGGTCCGTTTTCAAATGTTTTATTTTTGAACGTCAGTTCACATTTGTAGGTGGATCATCAGTGTTAAAGCTAAAATTAGCATGTTTAAAGTGATTTTCATGCTTCCAGGGGCCCAAAACACAAGATTTATGGAATGGTTAAAAGTGCATGAAAATGGCCAATTTACTCACTCTGAGTTCTCAAAAAGGGTTTCTTCACCCCGGGAAGTTAATTAAATACCATTTGGAGGCATTTAATGTTCGAGCAAAAACGGCTGATTTTCGACAAAAGAGATAACACCCCCCCATTACGTCATGCTTCAGAAATGTGGAAAATGGTCCGTTTTCAAATGTTTTATTTTTGAACGTCAGTTCACATTTGTAGGTGGATCATCAGTGTTAGAGCTAAAATTAGCATGTTTAAAGTGATTTTCATGCTTCCAGGGGCTCGGGAAGTTAATTAAATACCATTTGGAGGCATTTAATGTTCGAGCAAAAACGGCTGATTTTCGACAAAAGAGATAACACCCCCCCATTACGTCATGCTTCAGAAATGTGGAAAATGGTCCGTTTTCAAATGTTTTATTTTTGAACGTCAGTTCACATTTGTAGGTGGATCATCAGTGTTAGAGCTAAAATTAGCATGTTTAAAGTGATTTTCATGCTTCCAGGGGCCCAAAACACAAGATTTATGGAATGGTTAAAAGTGCATGAAAATGGCCAATTTACTCACTCTGAGTTCTCAAAAAGGGTTTCTTCACCCCGGGAAGTGAAATAAATACCATTTGGAGGCATTTAATGTTGGAGCAAAAACGGCTGATTTTCGACAAGAGATAACACCCCCCCATTACGTCATGCTTCAGAAATGTGGAAAATGGTCCGTTTTCAAATGTTTTATTTTTGAACGTCAGTTCACATTTGTAGGTGGATCATCAATGTTAGAGCTAAAATTAGCATGTTTAAAGTGATTTTCATGCTTCCAGGGGCTCGGGAAGTTAATTAAATACCATTTGGAGGCAATTAATGTTCGAGCAAAAACGGCTGATTTTCGACAAAAGAGATAACACCCCCCCCCATTACGTCATGCTTCAGAAATGTGGAAAATGGTCCGTTTTCAAATGTTTTATTTTTGAACGTCAGTTCACATTTGTAGGTGGATCATCAGTGTTAGAGCTAAAATTAGCATGTTTAAAGTGATTTTCATGCTTCCAGGGGCTCGGGAAGTTAATTAAATACCATTTGGAGGCATTTAATGTTCGAGCAAAAACGGCTGATTTTCGACAAAAGAGATAACACCCCCCCATTACGTCATGCTTCAGAAATGTGGAAAATGGTCCGTTTTCAAATGTTTTATTTTTGAACGTCAGTTCACATTTGTAGGTGGATCATCAGTGTTAGAGCTAAAATTAGCATGTTTAAAGTGATTTTCATGCTTCCAGGGGCTCGGGAAGTGAAATAAATACCATTTGGAGGCATTTAATGTTCGAGCAAAAACGGCTGATTTTCGACAAAAGAGATAACAGCCCCCCATTACGTCATGCTTCAGAAATGTGGAAAATGGTCCGTTTTCAAATGTTTTATTTTTGAACGTCAGTTCACATTTGTAGGTGGATCATCAGTGTTAGAGCTAAAATTAGCATGTTTAAAGTGATTTTCATGCTTCCAGGGGCTCGGGAAGTTAATTAAATACCATTTGGAGGCATTTAATGTTCGAGCAAAAACGGCTGATTTTCGACAAAAGAGATAACACCCCCCCATTACGTCATGCTTAAGAAATGTGGAAAATGGTCCGTTTTCAAATGTTTTATTTTTGAACGTCAGTTCACATTTGTAGGTGGATCATCAGTGTTAGAGCTAAAATTAGCATGTTTAAAGTGATTTTCATGCTTCCAGGGGCCCAAAACACAAGATTAATGGAATGGTTAAAAGTGCATGAAAATGGCCAATTTACTCACTCTGAGTTCTCAAAAAGGGTTTCTTCACCCCGGGAAGTGAAATAAATACCATTTGGAGGCATTTAATGTTCGAGCAAAAACGGCTGAATTTCGACAAAAGAGATAACACCCCCCCATTACGTCATGCTTCAGAAATGTGGAAAATGGTCCGTTTTCAAATGTTTTATTTTTGAACGTCAGTTCACATTTGTAGGTGGATCATCAGTGTTAGAGCTAAAATTAGCATGTTTAAAGTGATTTTCATGCTTCCAGGGGCTCGGGAAGTTAATTAAATACCATTTGGAGGCATTTAATGTTCGAGCAAAAACGGCTGATTTTCGACAAAAGAGATAACACCCCCCCATTACGTCATGCTTCAGAAATGTGGAAAATGGTCCGTTTTCAAATGTTTTATTTTTGAACGTCAGTTCACATTTGTAGGTGGATCATCAGTGTTAGAGCTAAAATTAGCATGTTTAAAGTGATTTTCATGCTTCCAGGGGCCCAAAACACAAGA
This sequence comes from Lissotriton vulgaris, assembly GCF_964263255.1. NCBI lineage: Eukaryota > Metazoa > Chordata > Amphibia > Caudata > Salamandridae > Lissotriton > Lissotriton vulgaris. The sequence continues at coordinate 212,706 of NW_028241765.1, read as the reverse complement.
TTTATGGAATGGTTAAAAGTGCATGAAAAGGGCCAATTTACTCACTCTGAGTTCTCAAAAAGGGTTTCTTCACCCCGGGAAGTTAATTAAATACCATTTGGAGGCATTTAATGTTCGAGCAAAAACGGCTGATTTTCGACAAAAGAGATAACACCCCCCCATTACGTCATGCTTCAGAAATGTGGAAAATAGTCCGTTTTCAAATGTTTTATTTTTGAACGTCAGTTCACATTTGTAGGTGGATCATCAGTGTTAGAGCTAAAATTAGCATGTTTAAAGTGATTTTCATGCTTCCAGGGGCTCGGGAAGTTAATTAAATACCATTTGGAGGCATTTAATGTTCGAGCAAAAATGGCTGATTTTCGACAAAAGAGATAACACCCCCCCATTACGTCATGCTTCAGAAATGTGGAAAATGGTCCGTTTTCAAATGTTTTATTTTTGAACGTCAGTTCACATTTGTAGGTGGATCATCAGTGTTAGAGCTAAAATTAGCATGTTTAAAGTGATTTTCATGCTTCCAGGGGCCCAAAACACAAGATTTATGGAATGGTTAAAAGTGCATGAAAATGGCCAATTTACTCACTCTGAGTTCTCAAAAAGGGTTTCTTCACCCCGGGAAGTTAATTAAATACCATTTGGAGGCATTTAATGTTCGAGCAAAAACGGCTGATTTTCGACAAAAGAGATAACACCCCCCCATTACGTCATGCTTCAGAAATGTGGAAAATGGTCCGTTTTCAAATGTTTTATTTTTGAACGTCAGTTCACATTTGTAGGTGGATCATCAGTGTTAGAGCTAAAATTAGCATGTTTAAAGTGATTTTCATGCTTCCAGGGGCTCGGGAAGTTAATTAAATACCATTTAGAGGCATTTAATGTTCGAGCAAAAACGGCTGATTTTCGACAAAAGAGATAACACCCCCCATTACGTCATGCTTCAGAAATGTGGAAAATGGTTCGTTTTCAAATGTTTTATTTTTGAACGTCAGTTCACATTTGTAGGTGGATCATCAGTGTTAGAGCTAAAATTAGCATGTTTAAAGTGATTTTCATGCTTCCAGGGGCTCGGGAAGTGAAATAAATACCATTTGGAGGCATTTAATGTTCGAGCAAAAACGGCTGATTTTCGACAAAAGAGATAACACCCCCCCATTACGTCATGCTTCAGAAATGTGGAAAATGGTCCGTTTTCAAATGTTTTATTTTTGAACGTCAGTTCACATTTGTAGGTGGATCATCAGTGTTAGAGCTAAAATTAGCATGTTTAAAGTGATTTTCATGCTTCCAGGGGCCCAAAACACAAGATTTATGGAATGGGTAAAAGTGCATGAAAATGGCCAATTTACTCACTCTGAGTTCTCAAAAAGGGTTTCTTCACCCCGGGAAGTTAATTAAATACCATTTGGAGGCATTTAATGTTCGAGCAAAAACGGCTGATTTTCGACAAAAGAGATAACACCTCCCCATTACGTCATGCTTCAGAAATGTGGAAAATGGTCCGTTTTCAAATGTTTTATTTTTGAACGTCAGTTCACATTTGTAGGTGGATCATCAGTGTTAGAGCTAAAATTAGCATGTTTAAAGTGATTTTCATGCTTCCAGGGGCCCAAAACACAAGATTTATGGAATGGTTAAAAGTGCATGAAAATGGCCAATTTACTCACTCTGAGTTCTCAAAAAGGGTTTCTTCACCCCGGGAAGTTAATTAAATACCATTTGGAGGCATTTAATGTTCGAGCAAAAACGGCTGATTTTCGACAAAAGAGATAACACCCCCCCATTACGTCATGCTTCAGAAATGTGGAAAATGGTCCGTTTTCAAATGTTTTATTTTTGAACGTCAGTTCACATTTGTAGGTGGATCATCTGTGTTAGAGCTAAAATTAGCATGTTTAAAGTGATTTTCATGCTTCCAGGGGCTCGGGAAGTTAATTAAATACCATTTGGAGGCATTTAATGTTCGAGCAAAAACGGCTGATTTTCGACAAAAGAGATAACACCCCCCCATTACGTCATGCTTCAGAAATGTGGAAAATGGTCCGTTTTCAAATGTTTTATTTTTGAACGTCAGTTCACATTTGTAGGTGGATCATCAGTGTTAGAGCTAAATTAGCATGTTTAAAGTGATTTTCATGCTTCCAGGGGCCCAAAACACAAGATTTATGGAATGGTTAAAAGTGCATGAAAATGGCCAATTTACTCACTCTGAGTTCTCAAAAAGGGTTTCTTCACCCCGGGAAGTTAATTAAATACCATTTGGAGGCATTTAATGTTCGAGCAAAAACGGCTGATTTTCGACAAAAGAGATAACACCCCCCCATTACGTCATGCTTCAGAAATGTGGAAAATGGTCCGTTTTCAAATGTTTTATTTTTGAACGTCAGTTCACATTTGTAGGTGGATCATCAGTGTTAGAGCTAAAATTAGCATGTTTAAAGTGATTTTCATGCTTCCAGGGGCTCGGGAAGTTAATTAAATACCATTTGGAGGCATTTAATGTTCGAGCAAAAACGGCTGATTTTCGACAAAAGAGATAACACCCCCCCATTACGTCATGCTTCAGAAATGTGGAAAATGGTCCGTTTTCAAATGTTTTATTTTTGAACGTCAGTTCACATTTGTAGGTGGATCATCAGTGTTAGAGCTAAAATTAGCATGTTTAAAGTGATTTTCATGCTTCCAGGGGCCCAAAACACAAGATTTATGGAATGGTTAAAAGTGCATGAAAATGGCCAATTTACTCACTCTGAGTTCTCAAAAAGGGTTTCTTCACCCCGGGAAGTTAATTAAATACCATTTGGAGGCATTTAATGTGTGAGCAAAAACGGCTGATTTTCGACAAAAGAGATAACACCCCCCCATTACGTCATGCTTCAGAAATGTGGAAAATGGTCCGTTTTCAAATGTTTTATTTTTGAACGTCAGTTCACATTTGTAGGTGGATCATCAGTGTTAGAGCTAAAATTAGCATGTTTAAAGTGATTTTCATGCTTCCAGGGGCTCGGGAAGTTAATTAAATACCATTTGGAGGCATTTAATGTTCGAGCAAAAACGGCTGATTTTCGACAAAAGAGATAACACCCCCCCATTACGTCATGCTTCAGAAATGTGGAAAATGGTCCGTTTTCAAATGTTTTATTTTTGAACGTCAGTTCACATTTGTAGGTGGATCATCAGTGTTAGAGCTAAAATTAGCATGTTTAAAGTGATTTTCATGCTTCCAGGGGCTCGGGAAGTGAAATAAATACCATTTGGAGGCATTTAATGTTCGCGCAAAAACGGCTGATTTTCGACAAAAGAGATAACACCCCCCCATTACGTCATGCTTCAGAAATGTGGAAAATGGTCCGTTTTCAAATGTTTTATTTTTGAACGTCAGTTCACATTTGTAGGTGGATCATCAGTGTTAGAGCTAAAATTAGCATGTTTAAAGTGATTTTCATGCTTCCAGGGGCTCGGGAAGTTAATTAAATACCATTTGGAGGCATTTAATGTTCGAGCAAAAACGGCTGATTTTCGACAAAAGAGATAACACCCCCCCCATTACGTCATGCTTCAGAAATGTGGAAAATGGTCCGTTTTCAAATGTTTTATTTTTGAACGTCAGTTCACATTTGTAGGTGGATCATCAGTGTTAGAGCTAAAATTAGCATGTTTAAAGTGATTTTCATGCTTCCAGGGGCCCAAAACACAAGATTTATGGAATGGTTAAAAGTGCATGAAAATGGCCAATTTACTCACTCTGAGTTCTCAAAAAGGGTTTCTTCACCCCGGGAAGTTAATTAAATACCATTTGGAGGCATTTAATGTTCGAGCAAAAACGGCTGATTTTCGACAAAAGAGATAACACCCCCCCATTACGTCATGCTTCAGAAATGTGGAAAATGGTCCATTTTCAAATGTTTTATTTTTGAACGTCAGTTCACATTTGTAGGTGGATCATCTGTGTTAGAGCTAAAATTAGCATGTTTAAAGTGATTTTCATGCTTCCAGGGGCTCGGGAAGTTAATTAAATACCATTTGGAGGCATTTAATGTTCGAGCAAAAACGGCTGATTTTCGACAAAAGAGATAACACCCCCCCATTACGTCATGCTTCAGAAATGTGGAAAATGGTCCGTTTTCAAATGTTTTATTTTTGAACGTCAGTTCACATTTGTAGGTGGATCATCAGTGTTAGAGCTAAATTAGCATGTTTAAAGTGATTTTCATGCTTCCAGGGGCCCAAAACACAAGATTTATGGAATGGTTAAAAGTGCATGAAAATGGCCAATTTACTCACTCTGAGTTCTCAAAAAGGGTTTCTTCACCCCGGGAAGTTAATTAAATACCATTTGGAGGCATTTAATGTTCGAGCAAAAACGGCTGATTTTCGACAAAAGAGATAACACCCCCCCATTACGTCATGCTTCAGAAATGTGGAAAATGGTCCGTTTTCAAATGTTTTATTTTTGAACGTCAGTTCACATTTGTAGGTGGATCATCAGTGTTAGAGCTAAAATTAGCATGTTTAAAGTGATTTTCATGCTTCCAGGGGCTCGGGAAGTTAATTAAATACCATTTGGAGGCATTTAATGTTCGAGCAAAAACGGCTGATTTTCGACAAAAGAGATAACACCCCCCCATTACGTCATGCTTCAGAAATGTGGAAAATGGTCCGTTTTCAAATGTTTTATTTTTGAACGTCAGTTCACATTTGTAGGTGGATCATCAGTGTTAGAGCTAAAATTAGCATGTTTAAAGTGATTTTCATGCTTCCAGGGGCTCGGGAAGTTAATTAAATACCATTTGGAGGCATTTAATGTTCGAGCAAAAACGGCTGATTTTCGACAAAAGAGATAACACCCCCCCATTACGTCATGCTTCAGAAATGTGGAAAATGGTCCGTTTTCAAATGTTTTATTTTTGAACGTCAGTTCACATTTGTAGGTGGATCATCAGTGTTAGAGCTAAAATTAGCATGTTTAAAGTGATTTTCATGCTTCCAGGGGCCCAAAACACAAGATTTATGGAATGGTTAAAAGTGCATGAAAATGGCCAATTTACTCACTCTGAGTTCTCAAAAAGGGTTTCTTCACCCCGGGAAGTTAATTAAATACCATTTGGAGGCATTTAATGTTCGAGCAAAAACGGCTGATTTTCGACAAAAGAGATAACACCCCCCCATTACGTCATGCTTCAGAAATGTGGAAAATGGTCCGTTTTCAAATGTTTTATTTTTGAACGTCAGTTCACATTTGTAGGTGGATCATCAGTGTTAGAGCTAAAATTAGCATGTTTAAAGTGATTTTCATGCTTCCAGGGGCTCGGGAAGTTAATTAAATACCATTTGGAGGCATTTAATGTTCGAGCAAAAACGGCTGATTTTCGACAAAAGAGATAACACCCCCCCATTACGTCATGCTTCAGAAATGTGGAAAATGGTCCGTTTTCAAATGTTTTATTTTTGAACGTCAGTTCACATTTGTAGGTGGATCATCAGTGTTAGAGCTAAAATTAGCATGTTTAAAGTGATTTTCATGCTTCCAGGGGCCCAAAACACAAGATTTATGGAATGGTTAAAAGTGCATGAAAATGGCCAATTTACTCACTCTGAGTTCTCAAAAAGGGTTTCTTCACCCCGGGAAGTTAATTAAATACCATTTGGAGGCATTTAATGTTCGAGCAAAAACGGCTGATTTTCGACAAAAGAGATAACACCCCCCCATTACGTCATGCTTCAGAAATGTGAAAAATGGTCCGTTTTCAAATGTTTTATTTTTGAACGTCAGTTCACATTTGTAGGTGGATCATCAGTGTTAGAGCTAAAATTAGCATGTTTAAAGTGATTTTCATGCTTCCAGGGGCTCGGGAAGTTAATTAAATACCATTTAGAGGCATTTAATGTTCGAGCAAAAACGGCTGATTTTCGACAAAAGAGATAACACCCCCCCATTACGTCATGCTTCAGAAATGTGGAAAATGGTCCGTTTTCAAATGTTTTATTTTTGAACGTCAGTTCACATTTGTAGGTGGATCATCAGTGTTAGAGCTAAAATTAGCATGTTTAAAGTGATTTTCATGCTTCCAGGGGCTCGGGAAGTGAAATAAATACCATTTGGAGGCATTTAATGTTCGAGCAAAAACGGCTGATTTTCGACAAAAGAGATAACACCCCCCCATTACGTCATGCTTCAGAAATGTGGAAAATGGTCCGTTTTCAAATGTTTTATTTTTGAACGTCAGTTCACATTTGTAGGTGGATCATCAGTGTTAGAGCTAAAATTAGCATGTTTAAAGTGATTTTCATGCTTCCAGGGGCCCAAAACACAAGATTTATGGAATGGTTAAAAGTGCATGAAAATGGCCAATTTACTCACTCTGAGTTCTCAAAAAGGGTTTCTTCACCCCGGGAAGTTAATTAAATACCATTTGGAGGCATTTAATGTTCGAGCAAAAACGGCTGATTTTCGACAAAAGAGATAACACCCCCCCATTACGTCATGCTTCAGAAATGTGGAAAATGGTCCGTTTTCAAATGTTTTATTTTTGAACGTCAGTTCACATTTGTAGGTGGATCATCAGTGTTAGAGCTAAAATTAGCATGTTTAAAGCGATTTTCATGCTTCCAGGGGCCCAAAACACAAGATTTATGGAATGGTTAAAAGTGCATGAAAATGGCCAATTTACTCACTCTGAGTTCTCAAAAAGGGTTTCTTCACCCCGGGAAGTTAATTAAATACCATTTGGAGGCATTTAATGTTCGAGCAAAAACGGCTGATTTTCGACAAAAGAGATAACACCCCCCCATTACGTCATGCTTCAGAAATGTGGAAAATGGTCCGTTTTCAAATGTTTTATTTTTGAACGTCAGTTCACATTTGTAGGTGGATCATCTGTGTTAGAGCTAAAATTAGCATGTTTAAAGTGATTTTCATGCTTCCAGGGGCTCGGGAAGTTAATTAAATACCATTTGGAGGCATTTAATGTTCGAGCAAAAACGGCTGATTTTCGACAAAAGAGATAACACCCCCCCATTACGTCATGCTTCAGAAATGTGGAAAATGGTCCGTTTTCAAATGTTTTATTTTTGAACGTCAGTTCACATTTGTAGATGGATCATCAGTGTTAGAGCTAAATTAGCATGTTTAAAGTGATTTTCATGCTTCCAGGGGCCCAAAACACAAGATTTATGGAATGGTTAAAAGTGCATGAAAATGGCCAATTTACTCACTCTGAGTTCTCAAAAAGGGTTTCTTCACCCCGGGAAGTTAATTAAATACCATTTGGAGGCATTTAATGTTCGAGCAAAAACGGCTGATTTTCGACAAAAGAGATAACACCCCCCCATTACGTCATGCTTCAGAAATGTGGAAAATGGTCCGTTTTCAAATGTTTTATTTTTGAACGTCAGTTCACATTTGTAGGTGGATCATCAGTGTTAGAGCTAAAATTAGCATGTTTAAAGTGATTTTCATGCTTCCAGGGGCTCGGGAAGTTAATTAAATACCATTTGGAGGCATTTAATGTTCGAGCAAAAACGGCTGATTTTCGACAAAAGAGATAACACCCCCCCATTATGTCATGCTTCAGAAATGTGGAAAATGGTCCGTTTTCAAATGTTTTATTTTTGAACGTCAGTTCACATTTGTAGGTGGATCATCAGTGTTAGAGCTAAAATTAGCATGTTTAAAGTGATTTTCATGCTTCCAGGGGCTCGGGAAGTTAATTAAATACCGTTTGGAGGCATTTAATGTTCGAGCAAAAACGGCTGATTTTCGACAAAAGAGATAACACCCCCCCATTACGTCATGCTTCAGAAATGTGGAAAATGGTCCGTTTTCAAATGTTTTATTTTTGAACGTCAGTTCACATTTGTAGGTGGATCATCAGTGTTAGAGCTAAAATTAGCATGTTTAAAGTGATTTTCATGCTTCCAGGGGCCCAAAACACAAGATTTATGGAATGGTTAAAAGTGCATGAAAATGGCCAATTTACTCACTCTGAGTTCTCAAAAAGGGTTTCTTCACCCCGGGAAGTTAATTAAATACCATTTGGAGGCATTTAATGTTCGAGCAAAAACGGCTGATTTTCGACAAAAGAGATAACACCCCCCCATTACGTCATGCTTCAGAAATGTGGAAAATGGTCCGTTTTCAAATGTTTTATTTTTGAACGTCAGTTCACATTTGTAGGTGGATCATCAGTGTTAGAGCTAAAATTAGCATGTTTAAAGTGATTTTCATGCTTCCAGGGGCTCGGGAAGTTAATTAAATACCATTTGGAGGCATTTAATGTTCGAGCAAAAACGGCTGATTTTCGACAAAAGAGATAACACCCCCCCATTACGTCATGCTTCAGAAATGTGGAAAATGGTCCGTTTTCAAATGTTTTATTTTTGAACGTCAGTTCACATTTGTAGGTGGATCATCAGTGTTAGAGCTAAAATTAGCATGTTTAAAGTGATTTTCATGCTTCCAGGGGCTCGGGAAGTTAATTAAATACCATTTGGAGGCATTTAAAGTTCGAGCAAAAACGGCTGATTTTCGACAAAAGAGATAACACCCCCCCATTACGTCATGCTTCAGAAATGTGGAAAATGGTCCGTTTTCAAATGTTTTATTTTTGAACGTCAGTTCACATTTGTAGGTGGATCATCAGTGTTAGAGCTAAAATTAGCATGTTTAAAGTGATTTTCATGCTTCCAGGGGCCCAAAACACAAGATTTATGGAATGGTTAAAAGTGCATGAAAATGGCCAATTTACTCACTCTGAGTTCTCAAAAAGGGTTTCTTCACCCCGGGAAGTTAATTAAATACCATTTGGAGGCATTTAATGTTCGAGCAAAAACGGCTGATTTTCGACAAAAGAGATAACACCCCCCCATTACGTCATGCTTCAGAAATGTGGAAAATGGTCCGTTTTCAAATGTTTTATTTTTGAACGTCAGTTCACATTTGTAGGTGGATCATCAGTGTTAAAGCTAAAATTAGCATGTTTAAATTGATTTTCATGCTTCCAGGGGCTCGGGAAGTTAATTAAATACCATTTGGAGGCATTTAATGTTCGAGCAAAAACGGCTGATTTTCGACAAAAGAGATAACACCCCCCCATTACGTCATGCTTCAGAAATGTGAAAAATGGTCCGTTTTCAAATGTTTTATTTTTGAACGTCAGTTCACATTTGTAGGTGGATCATCAGTGTTAGAGCTAAAATTAGCATGTTTAAAGTGATTTTCATGCTTCCAGGGGCTCGGGAAGTTAATTAAATACCATTTAGAGGCATTTAATGTTCGAGCAAAAACGGCTGATTTTCGACAAAAGAGATAACACCCCCCCATTACGTCATGCTTCAGAAATGTGGAAAATGGTCCGTTTTCAAATGTTTTATTTTTGAACGTCAGTTCACATTTGTAGGTGGAACATCAGTGTTAGAGCTAAAATTAGCATGTTTAAAGTGATTTTCATGCTTCCAGGGGCTCGGGAAGTGAAATAAATACCATTTGGAGGCATTTAATGTTCGAGCAAAAACGGCTGATTTTCGACAAAAGAGATAACACCCCCCCATTACGTCATGCTTCAGAAATGTGGAAAATGGTCCGTTTTCAAATGTTTTATTTTTGAACGTCAGTTCACATTTGTAGGTGGATCATCAGTGTTAGAGCTAAAATTAGCATGTTTAAAGTGATTTTCATGCTTCCAGGGGCCCAAAACACAAGATTTATGGAATGGTTAAAAGTGCATGAAAATGGCCAATTTACTCACTCTGAGTTCTCAAAAAGGGTTTCTTCACCCCGGGAAGTTAATTAAATACCATTTGGAGGCATTTAATGTTCGAGCAAAAACGGCTGATTTTCGACAAAAGAGATAACACCCCCCCATTACGTCATGCTTCAGAAATGTGGAAAATGGTCCGTTTTCAAATGTTTTATTTTTGAACGTCAGTTCACATTTGTAGGTGGATCATCAGTGTTAGAGCTAAAATTAGCATGTTTAAAGCGATTTTCATGCTTCCAGGGGCCCAAAACACAAGATTTATGGAATGGTTAAAAGTGCATGAAAATGGCCAATTTACTCACTCTGAGTTCTCAAAAAGGGTTTCTTCACCCCGGGAAGTTAATTAAATACCATTTGGAGGCATTTAATGTTCGAGCAAAAACGGCTGATTTTCGACAAAAGAGATAACACCCCCCCATTACGTCATGCTTCAGAAATGTGGAAAATGGTCCGTTTTCAAATGTTTTATTTTTGAACGTCAGTTCACATTTGTAGGTGGATCATCAGTGTTAGAGCTAAAATTAGCATGTTTAAAGTGATTTTCATGCTTCCAGGGGCTCGGGAAGTTAATTAAATACCATTTGGAGGCATTTAATGTTCGAGCAAAAACGGCTGATTTTCGACAAAAGAGATAACACCCCCCCATTATGTCATGCTTCAGAAATGTGGAAAATGGTCCGTTTTCAAATGTTTTATTTTTGAACGTCAGTTCACATTTGTAGGTGGATCATCAGTGTTAGAGCTAAAATTAGCATGTTTAAAGTGATTTTCATGCTTCCAGGGGCTCGGGAAGTTAATTAAATACCGTTTGGAGGCATTTAATGTTCGAGCAAAAACGGCTGATTTTCGACAAAAGAGATAACACCCCCCCATTACGTCATGCTTCAGAAATGTGGAAAATGGTCCGTTTTCAAATGTTTTATTTTTGAACGTCAGTTCACATTTGTAGGTGGATCATCAGTGTTAGAGCTAAAATTAGCATGTTTAAAGTGATTTTCATGCTTCCAGGGGCCCAAAACACAAGATTTATGGAATGGTTAAAAGTGCATGAAAATGGCCAATTTACTCACTCTGAGTTCTCAAAAAGGGTTTCTTCACCCCGGGAAGTTAATTAAATACCATTTGGAGGCATTTAATGTTCGAGCAAAAACGGCTGATTTTCGACAAAAGAGATAACACCCCCCCATTACGTCATGCTTCAGAAATGTGGAAAATGGTCCGTTTTCAAATGTTTTATTTTTGAACGTCAGTTCACATTTGTAGGTGGATCATCAGTGTTAGAGCTAAAATTAGCATGTTTAAAGTGATTTTCATGCTTCCAGGGGCTCGGGAAGTTAATTAAATACCATTTGGAGGCATTTAATGTTCGAGCAAAAACGGCTGATTTTCGACAAAAGAGATAACACCCCCCCATTACGTCATGCTTCAGAAATGTGGAAAATGGTCCGTTTTCAAATGTTTTATTTTTGAACGTCAGTTCACATTTGTAGGTGGATCATCAGTGTTAGAGCTAAAATTAGCATGTTTAAAGTGATTTTCATGCTTCCAGGGGCTCGGGAAGTTAATTAAATACCATTTGGAGGCATTTAAAGTTCGAGCAAAAACGGCTGATTTTCGACAAAAGAGATAACACCCCCCCATTACGTCATGCTTCAGAAATGTGGAAAATGGTCCGTTTTCAAATGTTTTATTTTTGAACGTCAGTTCACATTTGTAGGTGGATCATCAGTGTTAGAGCTAAAATTAGCATGTTTAAAGTGATTTTCATGCTTCCAGGGGCCCAAAACACAAGATTTATGGAATGGTTAAAAGTGCATGAAAATGGCCAATTTACTCACTCTGAGTTCTCAAAAAGGGTTTCTTCACCCCGGGAAGTTAATTAAATACCATTTGGAGGCATTTAATGTTCGAGCAAAAACGGCTGATTTTCGACAAAAGAGATAACACCCCCCCATTACGTCATGCTTCAGAAATGTGGAAAATGGTCCGTTTTCAAATGTTTTATTTTTGAACGTCAGTTCACATTTGTAGGTGGATCATCAGTGTTAAAGCTAAAATTAGCATGTTTAAATTGATTTTCATGCTTCCAGGGGCTCGGGAAGTTAATTAAATACCATTTGGAGGCATTTAATGTTCGAGCAAAAACGGCTGATTTTCGACAAAAGAGATAACACCCCCCCATTACGTCATGCTTCAGAAATGTGAAAAATGGTCCGTTTTCAAATGTTTTATTTTTGAACGTCAGTTCACATTTGTAGGTGGATCATCAGTGTTAGAGCTAAAATTAGCATGTTTAAAGTGATTTTCATGCTTCCAGGGGCTCGGGAAGTTAATTAAATACCATTTAGAGGCATTTAATGTTCGAGCAAAAACGGCTGATTTTCGACAAAAGAGATAACACCCCCCCATTACGTCATGCTTCAGAAATGTGGAAAATGGTCCGTTTTCAAATGTTTTATTTTTGAACGTCAGTTCACATTTGTAGGTGGAACATCAGTGTTAGAGCTAAAATTAGCATGTTTAAAGTGATTTTCATGCTTCCAGGGGCTCGGGAAGTGAAATAAATACCATTTGGAGGCATTTAATGTTCGAGCAAAAACGGCTGATTTTCGACAAAAGAGATAACACCCCCCCATTACGTCATGCTTCAGAAATGTGGAAAATGGTCCGTTTTCAAATGTTTTATTTTTGAACGTCAGTTCACATTTGTAGGTGGATCATCAGTGTTAGAGCTAAAATTAGCATGTTTAAAGTGATTTTCATGCTTCCAGGGGCCCAAAACACAAGATTTATGGAATGGTTAAAAGTGCATGAAAATGGCCAATTTACTCACTCTGAGTTCTCAAAAAGGGTTTCTTCACCCCGGGAAGTTAATTAAATACCATTTGGAGGCATTTAATGTTCGAGCAAAAACGGCTGATTTTCGACAAAAGAGATAACACCCCCCCATTACGTCATGCTTCAGAAATGTGGAAAATGGTCCGTTTTCAAATGTTTTATTTTTGAACGTCAGTTCACATTTGTAGGTGGATCATCAGTGTTAGAGCTAAAATTAGCATGTTTAAAGTGATTTTCATGCTTCCAGGGGCCCAAAACACAAGATTTATGGAATGGGTAAAAGTGCATGAAAATGGCCAATTTACTCACTCTGAGTTCTCAAAAAGGGTTTCTTCACCCCGGGAAGTTAATTAAATACCATTTGGAGGCATTTAATGTTCGAGCAAAAACGGCTGATTTTCGACAAAAGAGATAACACCCCCCCATTACGTCATGCTTCAGAAATGTGGAAAATGGTCCGTTTTCAAATGTTTTATTTTTGAACGTCAGTTCACATTTGTAGGTGGATCATCAGTGTTAGAGCTAAAATTAGCATGTTTAAAGTGATTTTCATGCTTCCAGGGGCCCAAAACACAAGATTTATGGAATGGTTAAAAGTGCATGAAAATGGCCAATTTACTCACTCTGAGTTCTCAAAAAGGGTTTCTTCACCCCGGGAAGTTAATTAAATACCATTTGGAGGCATTTAATGTTCGAGCAAAAACGGCTGATTTTCGACAAAAGAGATAACACCCCCCCATTACGTCATGCTTCAGAAATGTGGAAAATGGTCCGTTTTCAAATGTTTTATTTTTGAACGTCAGTTCACATTTGAAGTGGATCATCTGTGTTAGAGCTAAAATTAGCATGTTTAAAGTGATTTTCATGCTTCCAGGGGCTCGGGAAGTTAATTAAATACCATTTGGAGGCATTTAATGTTCGAGCAAAAACGGCTGATTTTCGACAAAAGAGATAACACCCCCCCATTACGTCATGCTTCAGAAATGTGGAAAATGGTCCGTTTTCAAATGTTTTATTTTTGAACGTCAGTTCACATTTGTAGGTGGATCATCAGTGTTAGAGCTAAATTAGCATGTTTAAAGTGATTTTCATGCTTCCAGGGGCCCAAAACACAAGATTTATGGAATGGTTAAAAGTGCATGAAAATGGCCAATTTACTCACTCTGAGTTCTCAAAAAGGGTTTCTTCACCCCGGGAAGTTAATTAAATACCATTTGGAGGCATTTAATGTTCAAGCAAAAACGGCTGATTTTCGACAAAAGAGATAACACCCCCCCATTACGTCATGCTTCAGAAATGTGGAAAATGGTCCGTTTTCAAATGTTTTATTTTTGAACGTCAGTTCACATTTGTAGGTGGATCATCAGTGTTAGAGCTAAAATTAGCATGTTTAAAGTGATTTTCATGCTTCCAGGGGCTCGGGAAGTTAATTAAATACCATTTGGAGGCATTTAATGTTCGAGCAAAAACGGCTGATTTTCGACAAAAGAGATAACACCCCCCCATTATGTCATGCTTCAGAAATGTGGAAAATGGTCCGTTTTCAAATGTTTTATTTTTGAACGTCAGTTCACATTTGTAGGTGGATCATCAGTGTTAGAGCTAAAATTAGCATGTTTAAAGTGATTTTCATGCTTCCAGGGGCTCGGGAAGTTAATTAAATACCATTTGGAGGCATTTAATGTTCGAGCAAAAACGGCTGATTTTCGACAAAAGAGATAACACCCCCCCATTACGTCATGCTTCAGAAATGTGGAAAATGGTCCGTTTTCAAATGTTTTATTTTTGAACGTCAGTTCACATTTGTAGGTGGATCATCAGTGTTAGAGCTAAAATTAGCATGTTTAAAGTGATTTTCATGCTTCCAGGGGCCCAAAACACAAGATTTATGGAATGGTTAAAAGTGCATGAAAATGGCCAATTTACTCACTCTGAGTTCTCAAAAAGGGTTTCTTCACCCCGGGAAGTTAATTAAATACCATTTGGAGGCATTTAATGTTCGAGCAAAAACGGCTGATTTTCGACAAAAGAGATAACACCCCCCCATTACGTCATGCTTCAGAAATGTGGAAAATGGTCCGTTTTCAAATGTTTTATTTTTGAACGTCAGTTCACATTTGTAGGTGGATCATCAGTGTTAGAGCTAAAATTAGCATGTTTAAAGTGATTTTCATGCTTCCAGGGGCTCGGGAAGTTAATTAAATACCATTTGGAGGCATTTAATGTTCGAGCAAAAACGGCTGATTTTCGACAAAAGAGATAACACCCCCCCATTACGTCATGCTTCAGAAATGTGGAAAATGGTCCGTTTTCAAATGTTTTATTTTTGAACGTCAGTTCACATTTGTAGGTGGATCATCAGTGTTAGAGCTAAAATTAGCATGTTTAAAGTGATTTTCATGCTTCCAGGGGCTCGGGAAGTTAATTAAATACCATTTGGAGGCATTTAATGTTCGAGCAAAAACGGCTGATTTTCGACAAAAGAGATAACACCCCCCCATTACGTCATGCTTCAGAAATGTGGAAAATGGTCCGTTTTCAAATGTTTTATTTTTGAACGTCAGTTCACATTTGTAGGTGGATCATCAGTGTTAGAGCTAAAATTAGCATGTTTAAAGTGATTTTCATGCTTCCAGGGGCCCAAAACACAAGATTTATGGAATGGTTAAAAGTGCATGAAAATGGCCAATTTACTCACTCTGAGTTCTCAAAAAGGGTTTCTTCACCCCGGGAAGTTAATTAAATACCATTTGGAGGCATTTAATGTTCGAGCAAAAACGGCTGATTTTCGACAAAAGATATAACACCCCCCATTACGTCATGCTTCAGAAATGTGTGAAATGGTCCGTTTTCAAATGTTTTATTTTTGAACGTCAGTTCACATTTGTAGGTGGATCATCAGTGTTAAAGCTAAAATTAGCATGTTTAAATTGATTTTCATGCTTCCCGGGGCTCGGGAAGTTAATTAAATACCATTTGGAGGCATTTAATGTTCGAGCAAAAACGGCTGATTTTCGACAAAAGAGATAACACCCCCCATTACGTCATGCTTCAGAAATGTGGAAAATGGTCCGTTTTCAAATGTTTTATTTTTGAACGTCAGTTCACATTTGTAGGTGGATCATCAGTGTTAGAGCTAAAATTAGCATGTTTAAAGTGATTTTCATGCTTCCAGGGGCCCAAAACACAAGATTTATGGAATGGTTAAAAGTGCATGAAAATGGCCAATTTACTCACTCTGAGTTCTCAAAAAGGGTTTCTTCACCCCGGGAAGTTAATTAAATACCATTTGGAGGCATTTAATGTTCGAGCAAAAATGGCTGATTTTCGACAAAAGAGATAACACCCCCCATTACGTCATGCTTCAGAAATGTGAAAAATGGTCCGTTTTCAAATGTTTTATTTTTGAACGTCAGTTCCCATTTGTAGGTGGATCATCAGTGTTAGAGCTAAAATTAGCATGTTTAAAGTGATTTTCATGCTTCCAGGGGCTCGGGAAGTTAATTAAATACCATTTAGAGGCATTTAATGTTCGAGCAAAAACGGCTGATTTTCGACAAAAGAGATAACACCCCCCCATTACGTCATGCTTCAGAAATGTGGAAAATGGTCCGTTTTCAAATGTTTTATTTTTGAACGTCAGTTCACATTTGTAGGTGGATCATCAGTGTTAGAGCTAAAATTAGCATGTTTAAAGTGATTTTCATGCTTCCAGGGGCTCGGGAAGTGAAATAAATACCATTTGGAGGCATTTAATGTTCGAGCAAAAACGGCTGATTTTCGACAAAAGAGATAACACCCCCCCATTACGTCATGCTTCAGAAATGTGGAAAATGGTCCGTTTTCAAATGTTTTATTTTTGAACGTCAGTTCACATTTGTAGGTGGATCATCAGTGTTAGAGCTAAAATTAGCATGTTTAAAGTGATTTTCATGCTTCCAGGGGCCCAAAACACAAGATTTATGGAATGGTTAAAAGTGCATGAAAATGGCCAATTTACTCACTCTGAGTTCTCAAAAAGGGTTTCTTCACCCCGGGAAGTTAATTAAATACCATTTGGAGGCATTTAATGTTCGAGCAAAAACGGCTGATTTTCGACAAAAGAGATAACACCCCCTCATTACGTCATGCTTCAGAAATGTGGAAAATGGTCCGTTTTCAAATGTTTTATTTTTGAACGTCAGTTCACATTTGTAGGTGGATCATCAGTGTTAGAGCTAAAATTAGCATGTTTAAAGTGATTTTCATGCTTCCAGGGGCCCAAAACACAAGATTTATGGAATGGGTAAAAGTGCATGAAAATGGCCAATTTACTCACTCTGAGTTCTCAAAAAGGGTTTCTTCACCCCGGGAAGTTAATTAAATACCATTTGGAGGCATTTAATGTTCGAGCAAAAACGGCTGATTTTCGACAAAAGAGATAACACCCCCCCATTACGTCATGCTTCAGAAATGTGGAAAATGGTCCGTTTTCAAATGTTTTATTCTTGAACGTCAGTTCACATTTGTAGGTGGATCATCAGTGTTAGAGCTAAAATTAGCATGTTTAAAGTGATTTTCATGCTTCCAGGGGCCCAAAACACAAGATTTATGGAATGGTTAAAAGTGCATGAAAATGGCCAATTTACTCACTCTGAGTTCTCAAAAAGGGTTTCTTCACCCCGGGAAGTTAATTAAATACCATTTGGAGGCATTTAATGTTCGAGCAAAAACGGCTGATTTTCGACAAAAGAGATAACACCCCCCCATTACGTCATGCTTCAGAAATGTGGAAAATGGTCCGTTTTCAAATGTTTTATTTTTGAACGTCAGTTCACATTTGTAGGTGGATCATCAGTGTTAGAGCTAAAATTAGCATGTTTAAAGTGATTTTCATGCTTCCAGGGGCTCGGGAAGTTAATTAAATACCATTTGGAGGCATTCAATGGTCGAGCAAAAACGGCTGATTTTCGACAAAAGAGATAACACCCCCCCCATTACGTCATGCTTCAGAAATGTGGAAAATGGTCCGTTTTCAAATGTTTTATTTTTGAACATCAGTTCACATTTGTAGGTGGATCATCAGTGTTAGAGCTAAAATTAGCATGTTTAAAGTGATTTTCATGCTTCCAGGGGCCCAAAACACAAGATTTATGGAATGGTTAAAAGTGCATGAAAATGGCCAATTTACTCACTCTGAGTTCTCAAAAAGGGTTTCTTCACCCCGGGAAGTTAATTAAATACCATTTGGAGGCATTTAATGTTCGAGCAAAAACGGCTGATTTTCGACAAAAGAGATAACACCCCCCCATTACGTCATGCTTCAGAAATGTGGAAAATGGTCCGTTTTCAAATGTTTTATTTTTGAACGTCAGTTCACATTTGTAGGTGGATCATCAGTGTTAGAGCTAAAATTAGCATGTTTAAAGTGATTTTCATGCTTCCAGGGGCTCGGGAAGTTAATTAAATACCATTTGGAGGCATTTAATGTTCGAGCAAAAACGGCTGATTTTCGACAAAAGAGATAACACCCCCCCATTACGTAATGCTTCAGAAATGTGGAAAACGGTCCGTTTTCAAATGTTTTATTTTTGAACGTCAGTTCACATTTGTAGGTGGATCATCAGTGTTAGAGCTAAAATTAGCATGTTTAAAGTGATTTTCATGCTTCCAGGGGCCCAAAACACAAGATTTATGGAATGGTTAAAAGTGCATGAAAATGGCCAATTTACTCACTCTGAGTTCTCAAAAAGGGTTTCTTCACCCCGGGAAGTTAATTAAATACCATTTGGAGGCATTTAATGTTCGAGCAAAAACGGCTGATTTTCGACAAAAGAGATAACACCCCCCCATTACGTCATGCTTCAGAAATGTGGAAAATGGTCCGTTTTCAAATGTTTTATTTTTGAACGTCAGTTCACATTTGTAGGTGGATCATCAGTGTTAGAGCTAAAATTAGCATGTTTAAAGTGATTTTCATGCTTCCAGGGGCTCGGGAAGTTAATTAAATACCATTTGGAGGCATTTAATGGTAGAGCAAAAACGGCTGATTTTCGACAAAAGAGATAACACCCCCCCATTACGTCATGCTTCAGAAAAGTGGAAAATGGTCCGTTTTCAAATGTTTTATTTTTGAACGTCAGTTCACATTTGTAGGTGGATCATCAGTGTTAGAGCTAAAATGAGCATGTTTAAAGTGATTTTCATGCTTCCAGGGGCTCGGGAAGTTAATTAAATACCATTTGGAGGCATTTAATGTTCGAGCAAAAACGGCTGATTTTCGACAAAAGAGATAACACCCCCCCATTACGTCATGCTTCAGAAATGTGGAAAATGGTCCGTTTTCAAATGTTTTATTTTTGAACGTCAGTTCACATTTGTAGGTGGATCATCAGTGTTAGAGCTAAAATTAGCATGTTTAAAGTGATTTTCATGCTTCCAGGGGCTCGGGAAGTTAATTAAATACCATTTGGAGGCATTTAATGTTCGAGCAAAAACGGCTGATTTCGACAAAAGAGATAACACCCCCCCATTACGTCATGCTTCAGAAATGTGGAAAATGGTCCGTTTTCAAATGTTTTATTTTTGAACGTCAGTTCACATTTGTAGGTGGATCATCAGTGTTAAAGCTAAAATTAGCATGTTTAAAGTGATTTTCATGCTTCCAGGGGCCCAAAACACAAGATTTATGGAATGGTTAAAAGTGCATGAAAATGGCCAATTTACTCACTCTGAGTTCTCAAAAAGGGTTTCTTCACCCCGGGAAGTTAATTAAATACCATTTGGAGGCATTTAATGTTCGAGCAAAAACGGCTGATTTTCGACAAAAGAGATAACACCCCCCCATTACGTCATGCTTCAGAAATGTGGAAAATGGTCCGTTTTCAAATGTTTTATTTTTGAACGTCAGTTCACATTTGTAGGTGGATCATCAGTGTTAGAGCTAAAATTAGCATGTTTAAAGTGATTTTCATGCTTCCAGGGGCCCAAAACACAAGATTTATGGAATGGTTAAAAGTGCATGAAAATGGCCAATTTACTCACTCTGAGTTCTCAAAAAGGGTTTCTTCACCCCGGGAAGTGAAATAAATACCATTTGGAGGCATTTAATGTTGGAGCAAAAACGGCTGATTTTCGACAAGAGATAACACCCCCCCATTACGTCATGCTTCAGAAATGTGGAAAATGGTCCGTTTTCAAATGTTTTATTTTTGAACGTCAGTTCACATTTGTAGGTGGATCATCAATGTTAGAGCTAAAATTAGCATGTTTAAAGTGATTTTCATGCTTCCAGGGGCTCGGGAAGTTAATTAAATACCATTTGGAGGCAATTAATGTTCGAGCAAAAACGGCTGATTTTCGACAAAAGAGATAACACCCCCCCCCATTACGTCATGCTTCAGAAATGTGGAAAATGGTCCGTTTTCAAATGTTTTATTTTTGAACGTCAGTTCACATTTGTAGGTGGATCATCAGTGTTAGAGCTAAAATTAGCATGTTTAAAGTGATTTTTATGC
Source organism: Lissotriton vulgaris (assembly GCF_964263255.1). NCBI lineage: Eukaryota > Metazoa > Chordata > Amphibia > Caudata > Salamandridae > Lissotriton > Lissotriton vulgaris. The sequence goes on along the minus strand of NW_028241765.1, from coordinate 192,614 downwards.
TTCCAGGGGCTCGGGAAGTTAATTAAATACCATTTGGAGGCATTTAATGTTCGAGCAAAAACGGCTGATTTTCGACAAAAGAGATAACACCCCCCCATTACGTCATGCTTCAGAAATGTGGAAAATGGTCCGTTTTCAAATGTTTTATTTTTGAACGTCAGTTCACATTTGTAGGTGGATCATCAGTGTTAGAGCTAAAATTAGCATGTTTAAAGTGATTTTCATGCTTCCAGGGGCTCGGGAAGTGAAATAAATACCATTTGGAGGCATTTAATGTTCGAGCAAAAACGGCTGATTTTCGACAAAAGAGATAACAGCCCCCCATTACGTCATGCTTCAGAAATGTGGAAAATGGTCCGTTTTCAAATGTTTTATTTTTGAACGTCAGTTCACATTTGTAGGTGGATCATCAGTGTTAGAGCTAAAATTAGCATGTTTAAAGTGATTTTCATGCTTCCAGGGGCTCGGGAAGTTAATTAAATACCATTTGGAGGCATTTAATGTTCGAGCAAAAACGGCTGATTTTCGACAAAAGAGATAACACCCCCCCATTACGTCATGCTTCAGAAATGTGGAAAATGGTCCGTTTTCAAATGTTTTATTTTTGAACGTCAGTTCACATTTGTAGGTGGATCATCAGTGTTAGAGCTAAAATTAGCATGTTTAAAGTGATTTTCATGCTTCCAGGGGCCCAAAACACAAGATTAATGGAATGGTTAAAAGTGCATGAAAATGGCCAATTTACTCACTCTGAGTTCTCAAAAAGGGTTTCTTCACCCCGGGAAGTGAAATAAATACCATTTGGAGGCATTTAATGTTCGAGCAAAAACGGCTGAATTTCGACAAAAGAGATAACACCCCCCCATTACGTCATGCTTCAGAAATGTGGAAAATGGTCCGTTTTCAAATGTTTTATTTTTGAACGTCAGTTCACATTTGTAGGTGGATCATCAGTGTTAGAGCTAAAATTAGCATGTTTAAAGTGATTTTCATGCTTCCAGGGGCTCGGGAAGTTAATTAAATACCATTTGGAGGCATTTAATGTTCGAGCAAAAACGGCTGATTTTCGACAAAAGAGATAACACCCCCCCATTACGTCATGCTTCAGAAATGTGGAAAATGGTCCGTTTTCAAATGTTTTATTTTTGAACGTCAGTTCACATTTGTAGGTGGATCATCAGTGTTAGAGCTAAAATTAGCATGTTTAAAGTGATTTTCATGCTTCCAGGGGCCCAAAACACAAGATTTATGGAATGGTTAAAAGTGCATGAAAAGGGCCAATTTACTCACTCTGAGTTCTCAAAAAGGGTTTCTTCACCCCGGGAAGTTAATTAAATACCATTTGGAGGCATTTAATGTTCGAGCAAAAACGGCTGATTTTCGACAAAAGAGATAACACCCCCCCATTACGTCATGCTTCAGAAATGTGGAAAATAGTCCGTTTTCAAATGTTTTATTTTTGAACGTCAGTTCACATTTGTAGGTGGATCATCAGTGTTAGAGCTAAAATTAGCATGTTTAAAGTGATTTTCATGCTTCCAGGGGCTCGGGAAGTTAATTAAATACCATTTGGAGGCATTTAATGTTCGAGCAAAAACGGCTGATTTTCGACAAAAGAGATAACACCCCCCATTACGTCATGCTTCAGAAATGTGGAAAATGGTCCGTTTTCAAATGTTTTATTTTTGAACGTCAGTTCACATTTGTAGGTGGATCATCAGTGTTAGAGCTAAAATTAGCATGTTTAAAGTGATTTTCATGCTTCCAGGGGCCCAAAACACAAGATTTATGGAATGGTTAAAAGTGCATGAAAATGGCCAATTTACTCACTCTGAGTTCTCAAAAAGGGTTTCTTCACCCCGGGAAGTTAATTAAATACCATTTGGAGGCATTTAATGTTCGAGCAAAAACGGCTGATTTTCGACAAAAGAGATAACACCCCCCCATTACGTCATGCTTCAGAAATGTGGAAAATGGTCCGTTTTCAAATGTTTTATTTTTGAACGTCAGTTCACATTTGTAGGTGGATCATCAGTGTTAGAGCTAAAATTAGCATGTTTAAAGTGATTTTCATGCTTCCAGGGGCTCGGGAAGTTAATTAAATACCATTTGGAGGCATTTAATGTTCGAGCAAAAACGGCTGATTTTCGACAAAAGAGATAACACCCCCCCATTACGTCATGCTTCAGAAATGTGGAAAATGGTCCGTTTTCAAATGTTTTATTTTTGAACGTCAGTTCACATTTGTAGGTGGATCATCAGTGTTAGAGCTAAAATTAGCATGTTTAAAGTGATTTTCATGCTTCCAGGGGCCCAAAACACAAGATTTATGGAATGGTTAAAAGTGCATGAAAATGGCCAATTTACTCACTCTGAGTTCTCAAAAAGGGTTTCTTCACCCCGGGAAGTGAAATAAATAGCATTTGGAGGCATTTAATGTTCGAGCAAAAACGGCTGATTTTCGACAAAAGAGATAACACCCCCCCATTACGTCATGCTTCAGAAATGTGGAAAATGGTCCGTTTTCAAATGTTTTATTTTTGAACGTCAGTTCACATTTGTAGGTGGATCATCAGTGTTAGAGCTAAAATTAGCATGTTTAAAGTGATTTTCATGCTTCCAGGGGCTCGGGAAGTTAATTAAATACCATTTGGAGGCATTTAATGTTCGAGCAAAAACGGCTGATTTTCGACAAAAGAGATAACACCCCCCCATTACGTCATGCTTCAGAAATGTGGAAAATGGTCCGTTTTCAAATGTTTTATTTTTGAACGTCAGTTCACATTTGTAGGTGGATCATCAGTGTTAGAGCTAAAATTAGCATGTTTAAAGTGATTTTCATGCTTCCAGGGGCTCGGGAAGTTAATTAAATACCATTTGGAGGCATTTAATGTTCGAGCAAAAACGGCTGATTTTCGACAAAAGAGATAACACCCCCCCATTACGTCATGCTTCAGAAATGTGGAAAATGGTCCGTTTTCAAATGTTTTATTTTTGAACATCAGTTCACATTTGTAGGTGGATCATCAGTGTTAGAGCTAAAATTAGCATGTTTAAAGTGATTTTCATGCTTCCAGGGGCTCGGGAAGTTAATTAAATACCATTTGGAGGCATTTAATGTTCGAGCAAAAACGGCTGATTTTCGACAAAAGAGATAACACCCCCCCATTACGTCATGCTTCAGAAATGTGGAAAATGGTCCGTTTTCAAATGTTTTATTTTTGAACGTCAGTTCACATTTGTAGGTGGATCATCAGTGTTAGAGCTAAAATTAGCATGTTTAAAGTGATTTTCATGCTTCCAGGGGCCCAAAACACAAGATTTATGGAATGGTTAAAAGTGCATGAAAATGGCCAATTTACTCACTCTGAGTTCTCAAAAAGGGTTTCTTCACCCCGGGAAGTTAATTAAATACCATTTGGAGGCATTTAATGTTCGAGCAAAAACGGCTGATTTTCGACAAAAGAGATAACACCCCCCATTACGTCATGCTTCAGAAATGTGGAAAATGGTCCGTTTTCAAATGTTTTATTTTTGAACGTCAGTTCACATTTGTAGGTGGATCATCAGTGTTAGAGCTAAAATTAGCATGTTTAAAGTGATTTTCATGCTTCCAGGGGCTCGGGAAGTTAATTAAATACCATTTGGAGGCATTTAATGTTCGAGCAAAAACGGCTGATTTTCGACAAAAGAGATAACACCCCCCCATTACGTCATGCTTCAGAAATGTGGAAAATGGTCCGTTTTCAAATGTTTTATTTTTGAACGTCAGTTCACATTTGTAGGTGGATCATCAGTGTTAGAGCTAAAATTAGCATGTTTAAAGTGATTTTCATGCTTCCAGGGGCCCAAAACACAAGATTTATGGAATGGTTAAAAGTGCATGAAAATGGCCAATTTACTCACTCTGAGTTCTCAAAAAGGGTTTCTTCATCCCGGGAAGTGAAATAAATACCATTTGGAGGCATTTAATGTTCGAGCAAAAACGGCTGATTTTCGACAAGAGATAACACCCCCCCATTACGTCATGCTTCAGAAATGTGGAAAATGGTCCGTTTTCAAATGTTTTATTTTTGAACGTCAGTTCACATTTGTAGGTGGATCATCAGTGTTAGAGCTAAAATTAGCATGTTTAAAGTGATTTTCATGCTTCCAGGGGCTCGGGAAGTTAATTAAATACCATTTGGAGGCATTTAATGTTCGAGCAAAAACGGCTGATTTTCGACAAAAGAGATAACACCCCCCCCATTACGTCATGCTTCAGAAATGTGGAAAATGGTCCGTTTTCAAATGTTTTATTTTTGAACGTCAGTTCACATTTGTAGGTGGATCATCAGTGTTAGAGCTAAAATTAGCATGTTTAAAGTGATTTTCATGCTTCCAGGGGCTCGGGAAGTTAATTAAATACCATTTGGAGGCATTTAATGTTCGAGCAAAAACGGCTGATTTTCGACAAAAGAGATAACACCCCCCCATTACGTCATGCTTCAGAAATGTGGAAAATGGTCCGTTTTCAAATGTTTTATTTTTGAACGTCAGTTCACATTTGAAGGTGGATCATCAGTGTTAGAGCTAAAATTAGCATGTTTAAAGTGATTTTCATGCTTCCAGGGGCTCGGGAAGTGAAATAAATACCATTTGGAGGCATTTAATGTTCGAGCAAAAACGGCTGATTTTCGACAAAAGAGATAACACCCCCCCATTACGTCATGCTTCAGAAATGTGGAAAATGGTCCGTTTTCAAATGTTTTATTTTTGAACGTCAGTTCACATTTTCAGGTGGATCATCAGTGTTAGAGCTAAAATTAGCATGTTTAAAGTGATTTGCATGCTTCCAGGGGCTCGGGAAGTTAATTAAATACCATTTGGAGGCATTTAATGTTCGAGCAAAAACGGCTGATTCTCGACAAAAGAGATAACACCCCCCCATTACGTCATGCTTCAGAAATGTGGAAAATGGTCCGTTTTCAAATGTTTTATTTTTGAACGTCAGTTCACATTTGTAGGTGGATCATCAGTGTTAGAGCTAAAATTAGCATGTTTAAAGTGATTTTCATGCTTCCAGGGGCCCAAAACACAAGATTAATGGAATGGTTAAAAGTGCATGAAAATGGCCAATTTACTCACTCTGAGTTCTCAAAAAGGGTTTCTTCACCCCGGGAAGTGAAATAAATACCATTTGGAGGCATTTAATGTTCGAGCAAAAACGGCTGATTTTCGACAAAAGAGATAACACCCCCCCATTACGTCATGCTTCAGAAATGTGGAAAATGGTCCGTTTTCAAATGTTTTATTTTTGAACGTCAGTTCACATTTGTAGGTGGATCATCAGTGTTAGAGCTAAAATTAGCATGTTTAAAGTGATTTTCATGCTTCCAGGGGCTCGGGAAGTTAATTAAATACCATTTGGAGGCATTTAATGTTCGAGCAAAAACGGCAGATTTTCGACAAAAGAGATAACACCCCCCATTACGTCATGCTTCAGAAATGTGGAAAATGGTCCGTTTTCAAATGTTTTATTTTTGAACGTCAGTTCACATTTGTAGGTGGATCATCAGTGTTAGAGCTAAAATTAGCATGTTTAAAGTGATTTTCATGCTTCCAGGGGCCCAAAACACAAGATTTATGGAATGGTTAAAAGTGCATGAAAATGGCCAATTTACTCACTCTGAGTTCTCAAAAAGGGTTTCTTCACCCCGGGAAGTTAATTAAATACCATTTGGAGGCATGTAATGTTCGAGCAAAAACGGCTGATTTTCGACAAAAGAGATAACACCCCCCCATTACGTCATGCTTCAGAAATGTGGAAAATGGTCCGTTTTCAAATGTTTTATTTTTGAACGTCAGTTCACATTTGTAGGTGGATCATCAGTGTTAGAGCTAAAATTAGCATGTTTAAAGTGATTTTCATGCTTCCAGGGGCTCGGGAAGTTAATTAAATACCATTTGGAGGCATTTAATGTTCGAGCAAAAACGGCTGATTTTCGACAAAAGAGATAACACCCCCCCATTACGTCATGCTTCAGAAATGTGGAAAATGGTCCGTTTTCAAATGTTTTATTTTTGAACGTCAGTTCACATTTGTAGGTGGATCATCAGTGTTAGAGCTAAAATTAGCATGTTTAAAGTGATTTTCATGCTTCCAGGGGCTCGGGAAGTGAAATAAATACCATTTGGAGGCATTTAATGTTCGCGCAAAAACGGCTGATTTTCGACAAAAGAGATAACACCCCCCCATTACGTCATGCTTCAGAAATGTGGAAAATGGTCCGTTTTCAAATGTTTTATTTTTGAACGTCAGTTCACATTTGTAGGTGGATCATCAGTGTTAGAGCTAAAATTAGCATGTTTAAAGTGATTTTCATGCTTCCAGGGGCTCGGGAAGTTAATTAAATACCATTTGGAGGCATTTAATGTTCGAGCAAAAACGGCTGATTTTCGACAAAAGAGATAACACCCCCCCATTACGTCATGCTTCAGAAATGTGGAAAATGGTCCGTTTTCAAATGTTTTATTTTTGAACGTCAGTTCACATTTGTAGGTGGATCATCAGTGTTAGAGCTAAAATTAGCATGTTTAAAGTGATTTTCATGCTTCCAGGGGCCCAAAACACAAGATTTATGGAACGGTTAAAAGTGCATGAAAATGGCCAATTTACTCACTCTGAGTTCTCAAAAAGGGTTTCTTCACCCCGGGAAGTTAATTAAATACCATTTGGAGGCATTTAATGTTCGAGCAAAAACGGCTGATTTTCGACAAAAGAGATAACACCCCCCCATTACGTCATGCTTCAGAAATGTGGAAAATGGTCCGTTTTCAAATGTTTTATTTTTGAACGTCAGTTCACATTTGTAGGTGGATCATCTGTGTTAGAGCAAAAATTAGCATGTTTAAAGTGATTTTCATGCTTCCAGGGGCTCGGGAACTTAATTAAATACCATTTGGAGGCATTTAATGTTCGAGCAAAAACGGCTGATTTTCGACAAAAGAGATAACACCCCCCCATTACGTCATGCTTCAGAAATGTGGAAAATGGTCCGTTTTCAAATGTTTTATTTTTGAACGTCAGTTCACATTTGTAGGTGGATCATCAGTGTTAGAGCTAAATTAGCATGTTTAAAGTGATTTTCATGCTTCCAGGGGCCCAAAACACAAGATTTATGGAATGGTTAAAAGTGCATGAAAATGGCCAATTTACTCACTCTGAGTTCTCAAAAAGGGTTTCTTCACCCCGGGAAGTTAATTAAATACCATTTGGAGGCATTTAATGTTCGAGCAAAAACGGCTGATTTTCGACAAAAGAGATAACACCCCCCCATTACGTCATGCTTCAGAAATGTGGAAAATGGTCCGTTTTCAAATGTTTTATTTTTGAACGTCAGTTCACATTTGTAGGTGGATCATCAGTGTTAGAGCTAAAATTAGCATGTTTAAAGTGATTTTCATGCTTCCAGGGGCTCGGGAAGTTAATTAAATACCATTTGGAGGCATTTAATGTTCGAGCAAAAACGGCTGATTTTCGACAAAAGAGATAACACCCCCCCATTACGTCATGCTTCAGAAATGTGGAAAATGGTCCGTTTTCAAATGTTTTATTTTTGAACGTCAGTTCACATTTGTAGGTGGATCATCAGTGTTAGAGCTAAAATTAGCATGTTTAAAGTGATTTTCATGCTTCCAGGGGCTCGGGAAGTTAATTAAATACCATTTGGAGGCATTTAATGTTCGAGCAAAAACGGCTGATTTTCGACAAAAGAGATAACACCCCCCCCATTACGTCATGCTTCAGAAATGTGGAAAATGGTCCGTTTTCAAATGTTTTATTTTTGAACGTCAGTTCACTTTTGTAGGTGGATCATCAGTGTTAGAGCTAAAATTAGCATGTTTAAAGTGATTTTCATGCTTCCAGGGGCTCGGGAAGTTAATTAAATACCATTTGGAGGCATTTAATGTTCGAGCAAAAACGGCTGAGTTTCGACAAAAGAGATAACACCCCCCCATTACGTCATGCTTCACAAATGTGGAAAATGGTCCGTTTTCAAATGTTTTATTTTTGAACGTCAGTTCACATTTGTAGGTGGATCATCAGTGTTAGAGCTAAAATTAGCATGTTTAAAGTGATTTTCATGCTTCCAGGGGCTCGGGAAGTGAAATAAATACCATTTGGAGGCATTTAATGTTCGAGCAAAAACGGCTGATTTTCGACAAAAGAGATAACACCCCCCCATTATGTCATGCTTCAAAAATGTGGAAAATGGTCCGTTTTCAAATGTTTTATTTTTGAACGTCAGTTCACATTTGTAGGTGGATCATCAGTGTTAGAGCTAAAATTAGCATGTTTAAAGTGATTTTCATGCTTCCAGGGGCTCGGGAAGTTAATTAAATACCATTTGGAGGCATTTAATGTTCGAGCAAAAACAGCTGATTTTCGACAAAAGAGATAACACCCCCCCATTACGTCATGCTTCAGAAATGTGGAAAATGGTCCGTTTTCAAATGTTTTATTTTTGAACGTCAGTTCACATTTGTAGGTGGATCATCAGTGTTAGAGCTAAAATTAGCATGTTTAAAGTGATTTTCATGCTTCCAGGGGCTCGGGAAGTTAATTAAATACCATTTGGAGGCATTTAATGTTCGAGCAAAAACGGCTGATTTTCGACAAAAGAGATAACACCCCCCCATTACGTCATGCTTCAGAAATGTGGAAAATGGTCCGTTTTCAAATGTTTTATTTTTGAACGTCAGTTCACATTTGTAGGTGGATCATCAGTGTTAGAGCTAAAATTAGCATGTTTAAAGTGATTTTCATGCTTCCAGGGGCCCAAAACACAAGATTTATGGAATGGTTAAAAGTGCATGAAAATGGCCAATTTACTCACTCTGAGTTCTCAAAAAGGGTTTCTTCACCCCGGGAAGTTAATTAAATACCATTTGGAGGCATTTAATGTTCGAGCAAAAACGGCTGATTTTCGACAAAAGAGATAACACCCCCCCATTACGTCATGCTTCAGAAATGTGGAAAATGGTCCGTTTTCAAATGTTTTATTTTTGAACGTCAGTTCACATTTGTAGGTGGATCATCAGTGTTAGAGCTAAAATTAGCATGTTTAAAGTGATTTTCATGCTTCCAGGGGCTCGGGAAGTTAATTAAATACCATTTGGAGGCATTTAATGTTCGAGCAAAAACGGCTGATTTTCGACAAAAGAGATAACACCCCCCCATTACGTCATGCTTCAGAAATGTGGAAAATGGTCAGTTTTCAAATGTTTTATTTTTGAACGTCAGTTCACATTTGTAGGTGGATCATCAGTGTTAGAGCTAAAATTAGCATGTTTAAAGTGATTTTCATGCTTCCAGGGGCTCGGGAAGTGAAATAAATACCATTTGGAGGCATTTAATGTTCGCGCAAAAACGGCTGATTTTCGACAAAAGAGATAACACCCCCCCATTACGTCATGCTTCAGAAATGTGGAAAATGGTCCGTTTTCAAATGTTTTATTTTTGAACGTCAGTTCACATTTGTAGGTGGATCATCAGTGTTAGAGCTAAAATTAGCATGTTTAAAGTGATTTTCATGCTTCCAGGGGCTCGGGAAGTTAATTAAATACCATTTGGAGGCATTTAATGTTCGAGCAAAAAACGGCTGATTTTCGACAAAAGAGATAACACCCCCCCCATTACGTCATGCTTCAGAAATGTGGAAAATGGTCCGTTTTCAAATGTTTTATTTTTGAACGTCATTTCACATTTGTAGGTGGATCATCAGTGTTAGAGCTAAAATTAGCATGTTTAAAGTGATTTTCATGCTTCCAGGGGCTCGGGAAGTTAATTAAATACCATTTGGAGGCATTTAATGTTCGAGCAAAAACGGCTGATTTTCGACAAAAGAGATAACACCCCCCCATTACGTCATGCTTCAGAAATGTGGAAAATGGTCCGTTTTCAAATGTTTTATTTTTGAACGTCAGTTCACATTTGTAGGTGGATCATCAGTGTTAGACCTAAAATTAGCATGTTTAAAGTGATTTTCATGCTTCCAGGGGCTCGGGAAGTTAATGAAATACCATTTGGAGGCATTTAATGTTCGAGCAAAAACGGCTGATTTTCGACAAAAGAGATAACACCCCCCCATTACGTCATGCTTCAGAAATGTGGAAAATGGTCCGTTTTCAAATGTTTTATTTTTGAACGTCAGTTCACATTTGTAGGTGGATCATCAGTGTTAGAGCTAAAATTAGCATGTTTAAAGTGATTTTCATGCTTCCAGGGGCCCAAAACACAAGATTTATGGAATGGTTAAAAGTGCATGAAAATGGCCAATTTACTCACTCTGAGTTCTCAAAAAGGGTTTCTTCACCCCGGGAAGTGAAATAAATAGCATTTGGAGGCATTTAATGTTCGAGCAAAAACGGCTGATTTTCGACAAGAGATAACACCCCCCCATTACGTCATGCTTCAGAAATGTGGAAAATGGTCCGTTTTCAAATGTTTTATTTTTGAACGTCAGTTCACATTTGTAGGTGGATCATCAGTGTTAGAGCTAAAATTAGCATGTTTAAAGTGATTTTCATGCTTCCAGGGGCTCGGGAAGTTAATTAAATACCATTTGGAGGCATTTAATGTTCGAGCAAAAACGGCTGATTTTCGACAAAAGAGATAACACCCCCCCCATTACGTCATGCTTCAGAAATGTGGAAAATGGTCCGTTTTCAAATGTTTTATTTTTGAACGTCAGTTCACATTTGTAGGTGGATCATCAGTGTTAGAGCTAAAATTAGCATGTTTAAAGTGATTTTCATGCTTCCAGGGGCTCGGGAAGTTAATTAAATACCATTTGGAGGCATTTAATGTTCGAGCAAAAACGGCTGATTTTCGACAAAAGAGATAACACCACCCCATTACGTCATGCTTCAGAAATGTGGAAAATGGTCCGTTTTCAAATGTTTTATTTTTGAACGTCAGTTCACATTTGTAGGTGGATCATCAGTGTTAGAGCTAAAATTAGCATGTTTAAAGTGATTTTCATGCTTCCAGGGGCTCGGGAAGTGAAATAAATACCATTTGGAGGCATTTAATGTTCGAGCAAAAACGGCTGATTTTCGACAAAAGAGATAACACCCCCCCATTACGTCATGCTTCAGAAATGTGGAAAATGGTCCGTTTTCAAATGTTTTATTTTTGAACGTCAGTTCACATTTGTAGGTGGATCATCAGTGTTAGAGCTAAAATTAGCATGTTTAAAGTGATTTTCATGCTTCCAGGGGCTCGGGAAGTTAATTAAATACCATTTGGAGGCATTTAATGTTCGAGCAAAAACGGCTGATTTTCGACAAAAGAGATAACACCCCCCCATTACGTCATGCTTCAGAAATGTGGAAAATGGTCCGTTTTCAAATGTTTTATTTTTGAACGTCAGTTCACATTTGTAGGTGGATCATCAGTGTTAGAGCTAAAATTAGCATGTTTAAAGTGATTTTCATGCTTCCAGGGGCTCGGGAAGTGAAATAAATACCATTTGGAGGCATTTAATGTTCGAGCAAAAACGGCTGATTTTCGACAAAAGAGATAACACCCCCCCATTACGTCATGCTTCAGAAATGTGGAAAATGGTCCGTTTTCAAATGTTTTATTTTTGAACGTCAGTTCACATTTGTAGGTGGATCATCAGTGTTAGAGCTAAAATTAGCATGTTTAAAGTGATTTTCATGCTTCCAGGGGCTCGGGAAGTTAATTAAATACCATTTGGAGGCATTTAATGTTCGAGCAAAAACGGCTGATTTTCGACAAAAGAGATAACACCCCCCCATTACGTCATGCTTCAGAAATGTGGAAAATGGTCCGTTTTAAAATGTTTTATTTTTGAACGTCAGTTCACATTTGTAGGTGGATCATCAGTGTTAGAGCTAAAATTAGCATGTTTAAAGTGATTTTCATGCTTCCAGGGGCCCAAAACACAAGATTAATGGAATGGTTAAAAGTGCATGAAAATGGCCAATTTACTCACTCTGAGTTCTCAAAAAGGGTTTCTTCACCCCGGGAAGTGAAATAAATACCATTTGGAGGCATTTAATGTTCGAGCAAAAACGGCTGATTTTCGACAAAAGAGATAACACCCCCCCCATTACGTCATGCTTCAGAAATGTGGAAAATGGTCCGTTTTCAAATGTTTTATTTTTGAACGTCAGTTCACATTTGTAGGTGGATCATCAGTGTTAGAGCTAAAATTAGCATGTTTAAAGTGATTTTCATGCTTCCAGGGGCTCGGGAAGTTAATTAAATACCATTTGGAGGCATTTAATGTTCGAGCAAAAACGGCTGATTTTCGACAAAAGAGATAACACCCCCCCATTACGTCATGCTTCAGAAATGTGGAAAATGGTCCGTTTTCAAATGTTTTATTTTTGAACGTCAGTTCACATTTGTAGGTGGATCATCAGTGTTAGAGCTAAAATTAGCATGTTTAAAGTGATTTTCATGCTTCCAGGGGCCCAAAACACAAGATTTATGGAATCATTAAAAGTGCATGAAAATGGCCAATTTACTCACTCTGAGTTCTCAAAAAGGGTTTCTTCACCCCGGGAAGTTAATTAAATACCATTTGGAGGCATTTAATGTTCGAGCAAAAACGGCTGATTTTCGACAAAAGAGATAACACCCCCCCATTACGTCATGCTTCAGAAATGTGGAAAATGGTCAGTTTTCAAATGTTTTATTTTTGAACGTCAGTTCACATTTGTAGGTGGATCATCAGTGTTAGAGCTAAAATTAGCATGTTTAAAGTGATTTTCATGCTTCCAGGGGCTCGGGAAGGTAATTAAATACCATTTGGAGGCATTTAATGTTCGAGCAAAAACGGCTGATTTTCGACAAAAGAGATAACACCCCCCCATTACGTCATGCTTCAGAAATGTGGAAAATGGTCCGTTTTCAAATGTTTTATTTTTGAACGTCAGTTCACATTTGTAGGTGGATCATCAGTGTTAGAGCTAAAATTAGCATGTTTAAAGTGATTTTCATGCTTCCAGGGGCCCAAAACACAAGATTAATGGAATGGTTAAAAGTGCATGAAAATGGCCAATTTACTCACTCTGAGTTCTCAAAAAGGGTTTCTTCACCCCGGGAAGTGAAATAAATACCATTTGGAGGCATTTAATGTTCGAGCAAAAACGGCTGATTTTCGACAAAAGAGATAACACCCCCCCCATTACGTCATGCTTCAGAAATGTGGAAAATGGTCCGTTTTCAAATGTTTTATTTTTGAACGTCAGTTCACATTTGTAGGTGGATCATCAGTGTTAGAGCTAAAATTAGCATGTTTAAAGTGATTTTCATGCTTCCAGGGGCTCGGGAAGTTAATTAAATACCATTTGGAGGCATTTAATGTTCGAGCAAAAACGGCTGATTTTCGACAAAAGAGATAACACCCCCCCATTACGTCATGCTTCAGAAATGTGGAAAATGGTCCGTTTTCAAATGTTTTATTTTTGAACGTCAGTTCACATTTGTAGGTGGATCATCAGTGTTAGAGCTAAAATTAGCATGTTTAAAGTGATTTTCATGCTTCCAGGGGCCCAAAACACAAGATTTATGGAATCATTAAAAGTGCATGAAAATGGCCAATTTACTCACTCTGAGTTCTCAAAAAGGGTTTCTTCACCCCGGGAAGTTAATTAAATACCATTTGGAGGCATTTAATGTTCGAGCAAAAACGGCTGATTTTCGACAAAAGAGATAACACCCCCCCATTACGTCATGCTTCAGAAATGTGGAAAATGGTCAGTTTTCAAATGTTTTATTTTTGAACGTCAGTTCACATTTGTAGGTGGATCATCAGTGTTAGAGCTAAAATTAGCATGTTTAAAGTGATTTTCATGCTTCCAGGGGCTCGGGAAGGTAATTAAATACCATTTGGAGGCATTTAATGTTCGAGCAAAAACGGCTGATTTTCGACAAAAGAGATAACACCCCCCCATTACGTCATGCTTCAGAAATGTGGAAAATGGTCCGTTTTCAAATGTTTTATTTTTGAACGTCAGTTCACATTTGTAGGTGGATCATCAGTGTTAGAGCTAAAATTAGCATGTTTAAAGTGATTTTCATGCTTCCAGGGGCTCGGGAAGTGAAATAAATACCATTTGGAGGCATTTAATGTTCGCGCAAAAACGGCTGATTTTCGACACAAGAGATAACACCCCCCCATTACGTCATGCTTCAGAAATGTGGAAAATGGTCCGTTTTCAAATGTTTTATTTTTGAACGTCAGTTCACATTTGTAGGTGGATCATCAGTGTTAGAGCTAAAATTAGCATGTTTAAAGTGATTTTCATGCTTCCAGGGGCCCAAAACACAAGATTTATGGAATGGTTAAAAGTGCATGAAAATGGCCAATTTACTCACTCTGAGTTCTCAAAAAGGGTTTCTTCACCCCGGGAAGTTAATTAAATACCATTTGGAGGCATTTAATGTTCGAGCAAAAACGGCTGATTTTCGACAAAAGAGATAACACCCCCCCATTACGTCATGCTTCAGAAATGTGGAAAATGGTCCGTTTTCAAATGTTTTATTTTTGAACGTCAGTTCACATTTGTAGGTGGATCATCTGTGTTAGAGCTAAAATTAGCATGTTTAAAGTGATTTTCATGCTTCCAGGGGCTCAGGAAGTTAATTAAATACCATTTGGAGGCATTTAATGTTTGAGCAAAAACGGCTGATTTTCGACAAAAGAGATAACACCCCCCCATTACGTCATGCTTCAGAAATGTGGAAAATGGTCCGTTTTCAAATGTTTTATTTTTGAACGTCAGTTCACATTTGTAGGTGGATCATCAGTGTTAGAGCTAAATTAGCATGTTTAAAGTGATTTTCATGCTTCCAGGGGCCCAAAACACAAGATTTATGGAATGGTTAAAAGTGCATGAAAATGGCCAATTTACTCACTCTGAGTTCTCAAAAAGGGTTTCTTCACCCCGGGAAGTTAATTAAATACCATTTGGAGGCATTTAATGTTCGAGCAAAAACGGCTGATTTTCGACAAAAGAGATAACACCCCCCCATTACGTCATGCTTCAGAAATGTGGAAAATGGTCCGTTTTCAAATGTTTTATTTTTGAACGTCAGTTCACATTTGTAGGTGGATCATCAGTGTTAGAGCTAAAATTAGCATGTTTAAAGTGATTTTCATGCTTCCAGGGGCTCGGGAAGTTAATTAAATACCATTTGGAGGCATTTAATGTTCGAGCAAAAACGGCTGATTTTCGACAAAAGAGATAACACCCCCCCATTACGTCATGCTTCAGAAATGTGGAAAATGGTCCGTTTTCAAATGTTTTATTTTTGAACGTCAGTTCACATTTGTAGGTGGATCATCAGTGTTAGAGCTAAAATTAGCATGTTTAAAGTGATTTTCATGCTTCCAGGGGCTCGGGAAGTGAAATAAATACCATTTGGAGGCATTTAATGTTCGAGCAAAAACGGCTGATTTTCGACAAAAGAGATAACACCCCCCCCCATTACGTCATGCTTCAGAAATGTGGAAAATGGTCCGTTTTCAAATGTTTTATTTTTGAACGTCAGTTCACATTTGTAGGTGGATCATCAGTGTTAGAGCTAAAATTAGCATGTTTAAAGTGATTTTCATGCTTCCAGGGGCTCGGGAAGTTAATTAAATACCATTTGGAGGCATTTAATGTTCGAGCAAAAACGGCTGATTTTCGACAAAAGAGATAACACCCCCCCCATTACGTCATGCTTTAGAAATGTGGAAAATGGTCCGTTTTCAAATGTTTTATTTTTGAACGTCAGTTCACATTTGTAGGTGGATCATCAGTGTTAGAGCTAAAATTAGCATGTTTAAAGTGATTTTCATGCTTCCAGGGGCTCGGGAAGTTAATTAAATACCATTTGGAGGCATTTAATGTTCGAGCAAAAACGGCTGATTTTCGACAAAAGAGATAACACCCCCCCATTACGTCATGCTTCAGAAATGTGGAAAATGGTCCGTTTTCAAATGTTTTATTTTTGAACGTCAGTTCACATTTGTAGGTGGATCATCAGTGTTAGAGCTAAAATTAGCATGTTTAAAGTGATTTTCATGCTTCCAGGGGCTCGGGAAGTGAAATAAATACCATTTGGAGGCATTTAATGTTCGAGCAAAAACAGCTGATTTTCGACAGAAGAGATAACACCCCCCCATTACGTCATGCTTCAGAAATGTGGAAAATGGTCCGTTTTCAAATGTTTTATTTTTGAACGTCAGTTCACATTTGTAGGTGGATCATCAGTGTTAGAGCTAAAATTAGCATGTTTAAAGTGATTTTCATGCTTCCAGGGGCTCGGGAAGTTAATTAAATACCATTTGGAGGCATTTAATGTTCGAGCAAAAACGGCTGATTTTCGACAAAAGAGATAACACCCCCCCATTACGTCATGCTTCAGAAATGTGGAAAATGGTCCGTTTTCAAATGTTTTATTTTTGAACGTCAGTTCACATTTGTAGGTGGATCATCAGTGTTAGAGCTAAAATTAGCATGTTTAAAGTGATTTTCATGCTTCCAGGGGCCCAAAACACAAGATTAATGGAATGGTTAAAAGTGCATGAAAATGGCCAATTTACTCACTCTGAGTTCTCAAAAAGGGTTTCTTCACCCCGGGAAGTGAAATAAATACCATTTGGAGGCATTTAATGTTCGAGCAAAAACGGCTGATTTTCGACAAAAGAGATAACACCCCCCCCCATTACGGCATGCTTCAGAAATGTGGAAAATGGTCCGTTTTCAAATGTTTTATTTTTGAACGTCAGTTCACATTTGTAGGTGGATCATCAGTGTTAGAGCTAAAATTAGCATGTTTAAAGTGATTTTCATGCTTCCAGGGGCTCGGGAAGTGAAATAAATACCATTTGGAGGCATTTAATGTTCGAGCAAAAACGGCTGATTTTCGACAAAAGAGATAACACCCCCCCATTACGTCATGCTTCAGAAATGTGGAAAATGGTCCATTTTCAAATGTTTTATTTTTGAACGTCAGTTCACATTTGTAGGTGGATCATCAGTGTTAGAGCTAAAATTAGCATGTTTAAAGTGATTTTCATGCTTCCAGGGGCTCGGGAAGTTAATTAAATACCATTTGGAGACATTTAATGTTCGAGCAAAAACGGCTGATTTTCGACAAAAGAGATAACACCCCCCCATTACGTCATGCTTCAGAAATGTGGAAAATGGTCCGTTTTCAAATGTTTTATTTTTGAATGTCAGTTCACATTTGTAGGTGGATCATCAGTGTTAGAGCTAAAATTAGCATGTTTAAAGTGATTTTCATGCTTCCAGGGGCCCAAAACACAAGATTTATGGAATGGTTAAAAGTGCATGAAAATGGCCAATTTACTCACTCTGAGTTCTCAAAAAGGGTTTCTTCACCCCGGGAAGTTAATTAAATACCATTTGGAGGCATTTAATGTTCGAGCAAAAACGGCTGATTTTCGACAAAAGAGATAACACCCCCCCATTACGTCATGCTTCAGAAATGTGGAAAATGGTCCGTTTTCAAATGTTTTATTTTTGAACGTCAGTTCACATTTGTAGGTGGATCATCAGTGTTAGAGCTAAAATTAGCATGTTTAAAGTGATTTTCATGCTTCCAGGGGCTCGGGAAGTTAATTAAATACCATTTGGAGGCATTTAATGTTCGAGCAAAAACTGCTGATTTTCGACAAAAGAGATAACACCCCCCCATTACGTCATGCTTCAGAAATGTGGAAAATGGTCCGTTTTCAAATGTTTTATTTTTGAACGTCAGTTCACATTTGTAGGTGGATCATCAGTGTTAGAGCTAAAATTAGCATGTTTAAAGTGATTTTCATGCTTCCAGGGGCTCGGGAAGTGAAATAAATACCATTTGGAGGCATTTAATGTTCGAGCAAAAACGGCTGATTTTCGACAAAAGAGATAACACCCCCCCATTACGTCATGCTTCAGAAATGTGGAAAATGGTCCGTTTTCAAATGTTTTATTTTTGAACGTCAGTTCACATTTGTAGGTGGATCATCAGTGTTAGAGCTAAAATTAGCATGTTTAAAGTGATTTTCATGCTTCCAGGGGCCCAAAACACAAGATTTATGGAATGGTTAAAAGTGCATGAAAATGGCCAATTTACTCACTCTGAGTTCTCAAAAAGGGTTTCTTCACCCCGGGAAGTTAATTAAATACCATTTGGAGGCATTTAATGTTCGAGCAAAAACAGCTGATTTTCGACAAAAGAGATAACACCCCCCCCATTACGTCATGCTTCAGAAATGTGGAAAATGGTCTGTTTTCAAATGTTTTATTTTTGAACATCAGTTCACATTTGTAGGTGGATCATCAGTGTTAGAGCTAAAATTAGCATGTTTAAAGTGATTTTCATGCTTCCAGGGGCTCGGGAAGTTAATTAAATAGCATTTGGAGGCATTTAATGTTCGAGCAAAAACGGCTGATTTTCGACAAAAGAGATAACACCCCCCCATTACGTCATGCTTCAGAAATGTGGAAAATGGTCCGTTTTCAAATGTTTTATTTTTGAACGTCAGTTCACATTTGTAGGTGGATCATCAGTGTTAGAGCTAAAATTAGCATGTTTAAAGTGATTTTCATGCTTCCAGGGGCCCAAAACACAAGATTTATGGAATGGTTAAAAGTGCATGAAAATGGCCAATTTACTCACTCTGAGTTCTCAAAAAGGGTTTCTTCACCCCGGGAAGTTAATTAAATACCATTTGGAGGCATTTAATGTTCGAGCAAAAACGGCTGATTTTCGACAAAAGAGATAACACCCCCCCATTACGTCATGCTTCAGAAATGTGGAAAATGGTCCATTTTCAAATGTTTTATTTTTGAACGTCAGTTCACATTTGTAGGTGGATCATCAGTGTTAGAGCTAAAATTAGCATGTTTAAAGTGATTTTCATGCTTCCAGGGGCTCGGGAAGTTAATTAAATACCATTTGGAGGCATTTAATGTTCGAGCAAAAACGGCTGATTTTCGACAAAAGAGATAACACCCCCCCATTACGTCATGCTTCAGAAATGTGGAAAATGGTCTGTTTTCAAATGTTTTATTTTTGAACGTCAGTTCACATTTGTAGGTGGATCATCAGTGTTAGAGCTAAAATTAGCATGTTTAAAGTGATTTTCATGCTTCCAGGGGCCCAAAACACAAGATTAATGGAATGGTTAAAAGTGCATGAAAATGGCCAATTTACTCACTCTGAGTTCTCAAAAAGGGTTTCTTCACCCCGGGAAGTGAAATAAATACCATTTGGAGGCATTTAATGTTCGAGCAAAAACGGCTGATTTTCGACAAAAGAGATAACACCCCCCCATTACGTCATGCTTCAGAAATGTGGAAAATGGTCCGTTTTCAAATGTTTTATTTTTGAACGTCAGTTCACATTTGTAGGTGGATCATCAGTGTTAGAGCTAAAATTAGCATGTTTAAAGTGATTTTCATGCTTCCAGGGACTCGGGAAGTTAATTAAATACCATTTGGAGGCATTTAATGTTCGAGCAAAAACGGCTGATTTTCGACAAAAGAGATAACACCCCCCCATTACGTCATGCTTCAGAAATGTGGAAAATGGTCCGTTTTCAAATGTTTTATTTTTGAACGTCAGTTCACATTTGTAGGTGGATCATCAGTGTTAGAGCTAAAATTAGCATGTTTAAAGTGATTTTCATGCTTCCAGGGGCCCAAAACACAAGATTTATGGAATGGTTAAAAGTGCATGAAAATGGCCAATTTACTCACTCTGAGTTCTCAAAAAGGGTTTCTTCACCCCGGGAAGTTAATTAAATACCATTTGGAAGCATTTAATGTTCGAGCAAAAACGGCTGATTTTCGACAAAAGAGATAACACCCCCCCATTACGTCATGCTTCAGAAATGTGGAAAATGGTCCGTTTTCAAATGTTTTATTTTTGAACGTCAGTTCACATTTGTAGGTGGATCATCAGTGTTAGAGCTAAAATTAGCATGTTTAAAGTGATTTTCATGCTTCCAGGGGCCCAAAACACAAGATTAATTGAATGGTTAAAAGTGCATGAAAATGGCCAATTTACTCACTCTGAGTTCTCAAAAAGGGTTTCTTCACCCCGGGAAGTGAAATAAATACCATTTGGAGGCATTTAATGTTTGAGCAAAAACGGCTGATTTTCGACAAAAGAGATAACACCCCCCCATTACGTCATGCTTCAGAAATGTGGAAAATGGTCCGTTTTCAAATGTTTTATATTTGAACGTCAGTTCACATTTGTAGGTGGATCATCAGTGTTAGAGCTAAAATTAGCATGTTTAAAGTGATTTTCATGCTTCCAGGGGCCCAAAACACAAGATTTATGGAATGGTTAAAAGTGCATGAAAATGGCCAATTTACTCACTCTGAGTTCTCAAAAAGGGTTTCTTCACCCCGGGAAGTTAATTAAATACAATTTGGAGGCATTTAATGTTCGAGCAAAAACGGCTGATTTTCGACAAAAGAGATAACACCCCCCCATTACGTCATGCTTCAGAAATGTGGAAAATGGTCCGTTTTCAAATGTTTTATTTTTGAACGTCAGTTCACATTTGTAGGTGGATCATCAGTGTTAGAGCTAAAATTAGCATGTTTAAGGTGATTTTCATGCTTCCAGGGGCTCGGGAAGTTAATTAAATACCATTTGGAGGCATTTAATGTTCGAGCAAAAACGGCTGATTTTCGACAAAAGAGATAACACCCCCCCATTACGTCATGCTTCAGAAATGTGGAAAATGGTCCGTTTTCAAATGTTTTATTTTTGAACGTCAGTTCACATTTGTAGGTGGATCATCAGTGTTAGAGCTAAAATTAGCATGTTTAAAGTGATTTTCATGCTTCCAGGGGCCCAAAACACAAGATTTATGGAATGGTTAAAAGTGCATGAAAATGGCCAATTTACTCACTCTGAGTTCTCAAAAAGGGTTTCTTCACCCCGGGAAGTGAAATAAATACCATTTGGAGGCATTTAATGTTCGAGCAAAAACGGCTGATTTTCGACAAAAGAGATAACACCCCCCCATTACGTCATGCTTCAGAAATGTGGAAAATGGTCCGTTTTCAAATGTTTTATTTTTGAACGTCAGTTCACATTTGTAGGTGGATCATCAGTGTTAGAGCTAAAATTAGCATGTTTAAAGTGATTTTCATGCTTCCAGGGGCTCGGGAAGTTAATTAAATACCATTTGGAGGCATTTAATGTTCGAGCAAAAACGGCTGATTTTCGACAAAACAGATAACACCCCCCCATTACGTCATGCTTCAGAAATGTGGAAAATGGTCCGTTTTCAAATGTTTTATTTTTGAACGTCAGTTCACATTTGTAGGTGGATCATCAGTGTTAGAGCTAAAATTAGCATGTTTAAAGTGATTTTCATGCTTCCAGGGGCTCGGGAAGTGAAATAAATACCATTTGGAGGCATTTAATGTTCGAGCAAAAACGGCTGATTTTCGACAAAAGAGATAACACCCCCCCATTACGTCATGCTTCAGAAATGTGGAAAATGGTCCGTTTTCAAATGTTTTATTTTTGAACGTCAGTTCACATTTGTAGGTGGATCATCAGTGTTAGAGCTAAAATTAGCATGTTTAAAGTGATTTTCATGCTTCCAGGGGCCCAAAACACAAGATTAATGGAATGGTTAAAAGTGCATGAAAATGGCCAATTTACTCACTCTGAGTTCTCAAAAAGGGTTTCTTCACCCCGGGAAGTGAAATAAATACCATTTGGAGGCATTTAATGTTCGAGCAAAAACGGCTGATTTTCGACAAAAGAGATAACACCCCCCCATTACGTCATGCTTCAGAAATGTGGAAAATGGTCCGTTTTCAAATGTTTTATTTTTGAACGTCAGTTCACATTTGTAGGTGGATCATCAGTGTTAGAGCTAAAATTAGCATGTTTAAAGTGATTTTCATGCTTCCAGGGGCTCGGGAAGTTAATTAAATACCATTTGGAGGCATTTAATGTTCGAGCAAAAACGGCTGATTTTCGACAAAAGAGATAACACCCCCCCATTACGTCATGCTTCAGAAATGTGGAAAATGGTCCGTTTTCAAATGTTTTATTTTTGAACGTCAGTTCACATTTGTAGGTGGATCATCAGTGTTAGAGATAAAATTAGCATGTTTAAAGTGATTTTCATGCTTCCAGGGGCCCAAAACACAAGATTAATGGAATGGTTAAAAGTGCATGAAAATGGCCAATTTACTCACTCTGAGTTCTCAAAAAGGGTTTCTTCACCCCGGGAAGTTAATTAAATACAATTTGGAGGCATTTAATGTTCGAGCAAAAACGGCTGATTTTCGACAAAAGAGATAACACCCCCCCATTACGTCATGCTTCAGAAATGTGGAAAATGGTCTGTTTTCAAATGTTTTATTTTTGAACGTCAGTTCACATTTGTAGGTGGATCATCAGTGTTAGAGCTAAAATTAGCATGTTTAAAGTGATTTTCATGCTTCCAGGGGCTCGGGAAGTTAATTAAATACCATTTGGAGGCATTTAATGTTCGAGCAAAAACGGCTGATTTTCGACAAAAGAGATAACACCCCCCCATTACGTCATGCTTCAGAAATGTGGAAAATGGTCCGTTTTCAAATGTTTTATTTTTGAACGTCAGTTCACATTTGTAGGTGGATCATCAGTGTTAGAGCTAAAATTAGCATGTTTAAAGTGATTTTCATGCTTCCAGGGGCCCAAAACACAAGATTTATGGAATGGTTAAAAGTGCATGAAAATGGCCAATTTACTCACTCTGAGTTCTCAAAAAGGGTTTCTTCACCCCGGGAAGTTAATTAAATACCATTTGGAGGCATTTAATGTTCGAGCAAAAACGGCTGATTTTCGACAAAAGAGATAACACCCCCCCATTACGTCATGCTTCAGAAATGTGGAAAATGGTCCGTTTTCAAATGTTTTATTTTTGAACGTCAGTTCACATTTGTAGGTGGATCATCAGTGTTAGAGCTAAAATTAGCATGTTTAAAGTGATTTTCATGCTTCCAGGGGCTCGGGAAGTTAATTAAATACC
Organism: Lissotriton vulgaris; assembly: GCF_964263255.1. Taxonomy (NCBI): domain Eukaryota; kingdom Metazoa; phylum Chordata; class Amphibia; order Caudata; family Salamandridae; genus Lissotriton; species Lissotriton vulgaris. Next base: position 169,539 of record NW_028241765.1, on the reverse strand, counting down.
ATTTGGAGGCATTTAATGTTCGAGCAAAAACGGCTGATTTTCGACAAAAGAGATAACACCCCCCCATTACGTCATGCTTCAGAAATGTGGAAAATGGTCAGTTTTCAAATGTTTTATTTTTGAACGTCAGTTCACATTTGTAGGTGGATCATCAGTGTTAGAGCTAAAATTAGCATGTTTAAAGTGATTTTCATGCTTCCAGGGGCCCAAAACACAAGATTTATGGAATGGTTAAAAGTGCATGAAAATGGCCAATTTACTCACTCTGAGTTCTCAAAAAGGGTTTCTTCACCCCGGGAAGTTAATTAAATACCATTTGGAGGCATTTAATGTTCGAGCAAAAACGGCTGATTTTCGACAAAAGAGATAACACCCCCCCATTACGTCATGCTTCAGAAATGTGGAAAATGGTCCGTTTTCAAATGTTTTATTTTTGAACGTCAGTTCACATTTGTAGGTGGATCATCAGTGTTAGAGCTAAAATTAGCATGTTTAAAGTGATTTTCATGCTTCCAGGGGCTCGGGAAGTTAATTAAATACCATTTGGAGGCATTTAATGTTCGAGCAAAAACGGCTGATTTTCGACAAAAGAGATAACACCCCCCCATTACGTCATGCTTCAGAAATGTGGAAAATGGTCCGTTTTCAAATGTTTTATTTTTGAACGTCAGTTCACATTTGTAGGTGGATCATCAGTGTTAGAGCTAAAATTAGCATGTTTAAAGTGATTTTCATGCTTCCAGGGGCCCAAAACACAAGATTTATGGAATGGTTAAAAGTGCATGAAAATGGCCAATTTACTCACTCTGAGTTCTCAAAAAGGGTTTCTTCACCCCGGGAAGTTAATTAAATACCATTTGGAGGCATTTAATGTTCGAGCAAAAACGGCTGATTTTCGACAAAAGAGATAACACCCCCCCATTACGTCATGCTTCAGAAATGTGGAAAATGGTCCGTTTTCAAATGTTTTATTTTTGAACGTCAGTTCACATTTGTAGGTGGATCATCAGTGTTAGAGCTAAAATTAGCATGTTTAAAGTGATTTTCATGCTTCCAGGGGCTCGGGAAGTTAATTAAATACCATTTGGAGGCATTTAATGTTCGAGCAAAAACGGCTGATTTTCGACAAAAGAGATAACACCCCCCCCATTACGTTATGCTTCAGAAATGTGGAAAATGGTCCGTTTTCAAATGTTTTATTTTTGAACGTCAGTTCACATTTGTAGGTGGATCATCAGTGTTAGAGCTAAAATTAGCATGTTTAAAGTGATTTTCATGCTTCCAGGTGCCCAAAACACAAGATTTATGGAATGGTTAAAAGTGCATGAAAATGGCCAATTTACTCACTCTGAGTTCTCAAAAAGGGTTTCTTCACCCCGGGAAGTTAATTAAATACCATTTGGAGGCATTTAATGTTCGAGCAAAAACGGCTGATTTTCGACAAAAGAGATAACACCCCCCCATTACGTCATGCTTCAGAAATGTGGAAAATGGTCTGTTTTCAAATGTTTTATTTTTGAACATCAGTTCACATTTGTAGGTGGATCATCAGTGTTAGAGCTAAAATTAGCATGTTTAAAGTGATTTTCATGCTTCCAGGGGCTCGGGAAGTGAAATAAATACCATTTGGAGGCATTTAATGTTCGAGCAAAAACGGCTGATTTTCGACAAAAGAGATAACACCCCCCCATTACGTCATGCTTCAGAAATGTGGAAAATGGTCCGTTTTCAAATGTTTTATTTTTGAACGTCAGTTCACATTTGTAGGTGGATCATCAGTGTTAGAGCTAAAATTAGCATGTTTAAAGTGATTTTCATGCTTCCAGGGGCCCAAAACACAAGATTTATGGAATGGTTAAAAGTGCATGAAAATGGCCAATTTACTCACTCTGAGTTCTCAAAAAGGGTTTCTTCACCCCGGGAAGTTAATTAAATACCATTTGGAGGCATTTAATGTTCGAGCAAAAACGGCTGATTTTCGACAAAAGAGATAACACCCCCCCATTATGTCATGCTTCAGAAATGTGGAAAATGGTCCGTTTTCAAATGTTTTATTTTTGAACGTCAGTTCACATTTGTAGGTGGATCATCAGTGTTAGAGCTAAAATTAGCATGTTTAAAGTGATTTTCATGCTTCCAGGGGCTCGGGAAGTTAATTAAATACCATTTGGAGGCATTTAATGTTCGAGCAAAAACGGCTGATTTTCGACAAAAGAGATAACACCCCCCCATTACGTCATGCTTCAGAAATGTGGAAAATGGTCCGTTTTCAAATGTTTTATTTTTGAACGTCAGTTCACATTTGTAGGTGGATCATCAGTGTTAGAGCTAAAATTAGCATGTTTAAAGTGATTTTCATGCTTCCAGGGGCTCGAGAAGTTAATTAAATACCATTTGGAGGCATTTAATGTTCGAGCAAAAACGGCTGATTTTCGACAAAAGAGATAACACCCCCCCATTACGTCATGCTTCAGAAATGTGGAAAATGGTCTGTTTTCAAATGTTTTATTTTTGAACGTCAGTTCACATTTGTAGGTGGATCATCAGTGTTAGAGCTAAAATTAGCATGTTTAAAGTGATTTTCATGCTTCCAGGGGCTCGGGAAGGGAAATAAATACCATTTGGAGGCATTTAATGTTCGAGCAAAAACGGCTGATTTTCGACAAAAGAGATAACACCCCCCCATTACGTCATGCTTCAGAAATGTGGAAAATGGTCCGTTTTCAAATGTTTTATTTTTGAACGTCAGTTCACATTTGTAGGTGGATCATCAGTGTTAGAGCTAAAATTAGCATGTTTAAAGTGATTTTCATGCTTCCAGGGGCCCAAAACACAAGATTTATGGAATGGTTAAAAGTGCATGAAAATGGCCAATTTACTCACTCTGAGTTCTCAAAAAGGGTTTCTTCACCCCGGGAAGTTAATTAAATACCATTTGGAGGCATTTAATGTTCGAGCAAAAACGGCTGATTTTCGACAAAAGAGATAACACCCCCCCCATTACGTCATGCTTCAGAAATGTGGAAAATGGTCCGTTTTCAAATGTTTTATTTTTGAACGTCAGTTCACATTTGTAGGTGGATCATCAGTGTTAGAGCTAAAATTAGCATGTTTAAAGTGATTTTCATGCTTCCAGGGGCTCGGGAAGTTAATTAAATACCATTTGGAGGCATTTAATGTTCGAGCAAAAACGGCTGATTTTCGACAAAAGAGATAACACCCCCCCATTACGTCATGCTTCAGAAATGTGGAAAATGGTCCGTTTTCAAATGTTTTATTTTTGAACGTCAGTTCACATTTGTAGGTGGATCATCAGTGTTAGAGCTAAAATTAGCATGTTTAAAGTGATTTTCATGCTTCCAGGGGCTCGGGAAGTGAAATAAATACCATTTGGAGGCATTTAATGTTCGAGCAAAAACGGCTGATTTTCGACAAAAGAGATAACACCCCCCCATTACGTCATGCTTCAGAAATGTGGAAAATGGTCCGTTTTCAAATGTTTTATTTTTGAACGTCAGTTCACATTTGTAGGTGGATCATCAGTGTTAGAGCTAAAATTAGCATGTTTAAAGTGATTTTCATGCTTCCAGGGGCCCAAAACACAAGATTTATGGAATGGTTAAAAGTGCATGAAAATGGCCAATTTACTCACTCTGAGTTCTCAAAAAGGGTTTCTTCACCCCGGGAAGTTAATTAAATACCATTTGGAGGCATTTAATGTTCGAGCAAAAACGGCTGATTTTCGACAAAAGAGATAACACCCCCCCATTACGTCATGCTTCAGAAATGTGGAAAATGGTCTGTTTTCAAATGTTTTATTTTTGAACATCAGTTCACATTTGTAGGTGGATCATCAGTGTTAGAGCTAAAATTAGCATGTTTAAAGTGATTTTCATGCTTCCAGGGGCTCGGGAAGTTAATTAAATACCATTTGGAGGCATTTATTGTTCGAGCAAAAACGGCTGATTTTCGACAAAACAGATAACACCCCCCCATTACGTCATGCTTCAGAAATGTGGAAAATGGTCCGTTTTCAAATGTTTTATTTTTGAACGTCAGTTCACATTTGTAGGTGGATCATCAGTGTTAGAGCTAAAATTAGCATGTTTAAAGTGATTTTCATGCTTCCAGGGGCTCGGGAAGTGAAATAAATACCATTTGGAGGCATTTAATGTTCGAGCAAAAACGGCTGATTTTCGACAAAAGAGATAACACCCCCCCATTACGTCATGCTTCAGAAATGTGGAAAATGGTCCGTTTTCAAATGTTTTATTTTTGAACGTCAGTTCACATTTGTAGGTGGATCATCAGTGTTAGAGCTAAAATTAGCATGTTTAAAGTGATTTTCATGCTTCCAGGGGCCCAAAACACAAGATTTATGGAATGGTTAAAAGTGCATGAAAATGGCCAATTTACTCACTCTGAGTTCTCAAAAAGGGTTTCTTCACCCCGGGAAGTTAATTAAATACCATTTGGAGGCATTTAATGTTCGAGCAAAAACGGCTGATTTTCGACAAAAGAGATAACACCCCCCCATTACGTCATGCTTCAGAAATGTGGAAAATGGTCTGTTTTCAAATGTTTTATTTTTGAACATCAGTTCACATTTGTAGGTGGATCATCAGTGTTAGAGCTAAAATTAGCATGTTTAAAGTGATTTTCATGCTTCCAGGGGCTCGGGAAGTTAATTAAATACCATTTGGAGGCATTTATTGTTCGAGCAAAAACGGCTGATTTTCGACAAAACAGATAACACCCCCCCATTACGTCATGCTTCAGAAATGTGGAAAATGGTCCGTTTTCAAATGTTTTATTTTTGAACGTCAGTTCACATTTGTAGGTGGATCATCAGTGTTAGAGCTAAAATTAGCATGTTTAAAGTGATTTTCATGCTTCCAGGGGCTCGGGAAGTGAAATAAATACCATTTGGAGGCATTTAATGTTCGAGCAAAAACGGCTGATTTTCGACAAAAGAGATAACACCCCCCCATTACGTCATGCTTCAGAAATGTGGAAAATGGTCCGTTTTCAAATGTTTTATTTTTGAACGTCAGTTCACATTTGTAGGTGGATCATCAGTGTTAGAGCTAAAATTAGCATGTTTAAAGTGATTTTCATGCTTCCAGGGGCCCAAAACACAAGATTTATGGAATGGTTAAAAGTGCATGAAAATGGCCAATTTACTCACTCTGAGTTCTCAAAAAGGGTTTCTTCACCCCGGGAAGTTAATTAAATACCATTTGGAGGCATTTAATGTTCGAGCAAAAACGGCTGATTTTCGACAAAAGAGATAACACCCCCCCATTACGTCATGCTTCAGAAATGTGGAAAATGGTCCGTTTTCAAATGTTTTATTTTTGAACGTCAGTTCACATTTGTAGGTGGATCATCAGTGTTAGAGCTAAAATTAGCATGTTTAAAGTGATTTTCATGCTTCCAGGGGCTCGGGAAGTTAATTAAATACCATTTGGAGGCATTTAATGTTCGAGCAAAAACGGCTGATTTTCGACAAAAGAGATAACACCCCCCCCATTACGTTATGCTTCAGAAATGTGGAAAATGGTCCGTTTTCAAATGTTTTATTTTTGAACGTCAGTTCACATTTGTAGGTGGATCATCAGTGTTAGAGCTAAAATTAGCATGTTTAAAGTGATTTTCATGCTTCCAGGTGCCCAAAACACAAGATTTATGGAATGGTTAAAAGTGCATGAAAATGGCCAATTTACTCACTCTGAGTTCTCAAAAAGGGTTTCTTCACCCCGGGAAGTTAATTAAATACCATTTGGAGGCATTTAATGTTCGAGCAAAAACGGCTGATTTTCGACAAAAGAGATAACACCCCCCCATTATGTCATGCTTCAGAAATGTGGAAAATGGTCCGTTTTCAAATGTTTTATTTTTGAACATCAGTTCACATTTGTAGGTGGATCATCAGTGTTAGAGCTAAAATTAGCATGTTTAAAGTGATTTTCATGCTTCCAGGGGCTCGGGAAGTTAATTAAATACCATTTGGAGGCATTTAATGTTCGAGCAAAAACGGCTGATTTTCGACAAAAGAGATAACACCCCCCCATTACGTCATGCTTCAGAAATGTGGAAAATGGTCCGTTTTCAAATGTTTTATTTTTGAACGTCAGTTCACATTTGTAGGTGGATCATCAGTGTTAGAGCTAAAATTAGCATGTTTAAAGTGATTTTCATGCTTCCAGGGGCTCGAGAAGTTAATTAAATACCATTTGGAGGCATTTAATGTTCGAGCAAAAACGGCTGATTTTCGACAAAAGAGATAACACCCCCCCATTACGTCATGCTTCAGAAATGTGGAAAATGGTCTGTTTTCAAATGTTTTATTTTTGAACGTCAGTTCACATTTGTAGGTGGATCATCAGTGTTAGAGCTAAAATTAGCATGTTTAAAGTGATTTTCATGCTTCCAGGGGCTCGGGAAGGGAAATAAATACCATTTGGAGGCATTTAATGTTCGAGCAAAAACGGCTGATTTTCGACAAAAGAGATAACACCCCCCCATTACGTCATGCTTCAGAAATGTGGAAAATGGTCCGTTTTCAAATGTTTTATTTTTGAACGTCAGTTCACATTTGTAGGTGGATCATCAGTGTTAGAGCTAAAATTAGCATGTTTAAAGTGATTTTCATGCTTCCAGGGGCCCAAAACACAAGATTTATGGAATGGTTAAAAGTGCCTGAAAATGGCCAATTTACTCACTCTGAGTTCTCAAAAAGGGTTTCTTCACCCCGGGAAGTTAATTAAATACCATTTGGAGGCATTTAATGTTCGAGCAAAAACGGCTGATTTTCGACAAAAGAGATAACACCCCCCCATTACGTCATGCTTCAGAAATGTGGAAAATGGTCCGTTTTCAAATGTTTTATTTTTGAACGTCAGTTCACATTTGTAGGTGGATCATCAGTGTTAGAGCTAAAATTAGCATGTTTAAAGTGATTTTCATGCTTCCAGGGGCTCGGGAAGTTAATTAAATACCATTTGGAGGCATTTAATGTTCGAGCAAAAACGGCTGATTTTCGACAAAAGAGATAACACCCCCCCATTACGTCATGCTTCAGAAATGTGGAAAATGGTCTGTTTTCAAATGTTTTATTTTTGAACGTCAGTTCACATTTGTAGGTGGATCATCAGTGTTAGAGCTAAAATTAGCATGTTTAAAGTGATTTTCATGCTTCCAGGGGCCCAAAACACAAGATTAATGGAATGGTTAAAAGTGCATGAAAATGGCCAATTTACTCACTCTGAGTTCTCAAAAAGGGTTTCTTCACCCCGGGAAGTGAAATAAATACCATTTGGAGGCATTTAATGTTCGAGCAAAAACGGCTGATTTTCGACAAAAGAGATAACACCCCCCCATTACGTCATGCTTCAGAAATGTGGAAAATGGTCCGTTTTCAAATGTTTTATTTTTGAACGTCAGTTCACATTTGTAGGTGGATCATCAGTGTTAGAGCTAAAATTAGCATGTTTAAAGTGATTTTCATGCTTCCAGGGACTCGGGAAGTTAATTAAATACCATTTGGAGGCATTTAATGTTCGAGCAAAAACGGCTGATTTTCGACAAAAGAGATAACACCCCCCCATTACGTCATGCTTCAGAAATGTGGAAAATGGTCCGTTTTCAAATGTTTTATTTTTGAACGTCAGTTCACATTTGTAGGTGGATCATCAGTGTTAGAGCTAAAATTAGCATGTTTAAAGTGATTTTCATGCTTCCAGGGGCCCAAAACACAAGATTTATGGAATGGTTAAAAGTGCATGAAAATGGCCAATTTACTCACTCTGAGTTCTCAAAAAGGGTTTCTTCACCCCGGGAAGTTAATTAAATACCATTTGGAGGCATTTAATGTTCGAGCAAAAACGGCTGATTTTCGACAAAAGAGATAACACCCCCCCATTACGTCATGCTTCAGAAATGTGGAAAATGGTCCGTTTTCAAATGTTTTATTTTTGAACGTCAGTTCACATTTGTAGGTGGATCATCAGTGTTAGAGCTAAAATTAGCATGTTTAAAGTGATTTTCATGCTTCCAGGGGCCCAAAACACAAGATTAATTGAATGGTTAAAAGTGCATGAAAATGGCCAATTTACTCACTCTGAGTTCTCAAAAAGGGTTTCTTCACCCCGGGAAGTGAAATAAATACCATTTGGAGGCATTTAATGTTTGAGCAAAAACGGCTGATTTTCGACAAAAGAGATAACACCCCCCCATTACGTCATGCTTCAGAAATGTGGAAAATGGTCCGTTTTCAAATGTTTTATATTTGAACGTCAGTTCACATTTGTAGGTGGATCATCAGTGTTAGAGCTAAAATTAGCATGTTTAAAGTGATTTTCATGCTTCCAGGGGCCCAAAACACAAGATTTATGGAATGGTTAAAAGTGTATGAAAATGGCCAATTTACTCACTCTGAGTTCTCAAAAAGGGTTTCTTCACCCCGGGAAGTTAATTAAATACAATTTGGAGGCATTTAATGTTCGAGCAAAAACGGCTGATTTTCGACAAAAGAGATAACACCCCCCCATTACGTCATGCTTCAGAAATGTGGAAAATGGTCCGTTTTCAAATGTTTTATTTTTGAACGTCAGTTCACATTTGTAGGTGGATCATCAGTGTTAGAGCTAAAATTAGCATGTTTAAAGTGATTTTCATGCTTCCAGGGGCTCGGGAAGTTAATTAAATACCATTTGGAGGCATTTAATGTTCGAGCAAAAACGGCTGATTTTCGACAAAAGAGATAACACCCCCCCATTACGTCATGCTTCAGAAATGTGGAAAATGGTCCGTTTTCAAATGTTTTATTTTTGAACGTCAGTTCACATTTGTAGGTGGATCATCAGTGTTAGAGCTAAAATTAGCATGTTTAAAGTGATTTTCATGCTTCCAGGGGCCCAAAACACAAGATTTATGGAATGGTTAAAAGTGCATGAAAATGGCCAATTTACTCACTCTGAGTTCTCAAAAAGGGTTTCTTCACCCCGGGAAGTGAAATAAATACCATTTGGAGGCATTTAATGTTCGAGCAAAAACGGCTGATTTTCGACAAAAGAGATAACACCCCCCCATTACGTCATGCTTCAGAAATGTGGAAAATGGTCCGTTTTCAAATGTTTTATTTTTGAACGTCAGTTCACATTTGTAGGTGGATCATCAGTGTTAGAGCTAAAATTAGCATGTTTAAAGTGATTTTCATGCTTCCAGGGGCTCGGGAAGTTAATTAAATACCATTTGGAGGCATTTAATGTTCGAGCAAAAACGGCTGATTTTCGACAAAACAGATAACACCCCCCCATTACGTCATGCTTCAGAAATGTGGAAAATGGTCCGTTTTCAAATGTTTTATTTTTGAACGTCAGTTCACATTTGTAGGTGGATCATCAGTGTTAGAGCTAAAATTAGCATGTTTAAAGTGATTTTCATGCTTCCAGGGGCCCAAAACACAAGATTAATGGAATGGTTAAAAGTGCATGAAAATGGCCAATTTACTCACTCTGAGTTCTCAAAAAGGGTTTCTTCACCCCGGGAAGTGAAATAAATACCATTTGGAGGCATTTAATGTTCGAGCAAAAACGGCTGATTTTCGACAAAAGAGATAACACCCCCCCATTACGTCATGCTTCAGAAATGTGGAAAATGGTCCGTTTTCAAATGTTTTATTTTTGAACGTCAGTTCACATTTGTAGGTGGATCATCAGTGTTAGAGCTAAAATTAGCATGTTTAAAGTGATTTTCATGCTTCCAGGGGCTCGGGAAGTTAATTAAATACCATTTGGAGGCATTTAATGTTCGAGCAAAAACGGCTGATTTTCGACAAAAGAGATAACACCCCCCCATTACGTCATGCTTCAGAAATGTGGAAAATGGTCCGTTTTCAAATGTTTTATTTTTGAACGTCAGTTCACATTTGTAGGTGGATCATCAGTGTTAGAGATAAAATTAGCATGTTTAAAGTGATTTTCATGCTTCCAGGGGCCCAAAACACAAGATTAATGGAATGGTTAAAAGTGCATGAAAATGGCCAATTTACTCACTCTGAGTTCTCAAAAAGGGTTTCTTCACCCCGGGAAGTTAATTAAATACAATTTGGAGGCATTTAATGTTCGAGCAAAAACGGCTGATTTTCGACAAAAGAGATAACACCCCCCCATTACGTCATGCTTCAGAAATGTGGAAAATGGTCCGTTTTCAAATGTTTTATTTTTGAACGTCAGTTCACATTTGTAGGTGGATCATCAGTGTTAGAGCTAAAATTAGCATGTTTAAAGTGATTTTCATGCTTCCAGGGGCTCGGGAAGTTAATTAAATACCATTTGGAGGCATTTAATGTTCGAGCAAAAACGGCTGATTTTCGACAAAAGAGATAACACCCCCCCATTACGTCATGCTTCAGAAATGTGGAAAATGGTCCGTTTTCAAATGTTTTATTTTTGAACGTCAGTTCACATTTGTAGGTGGATCATCAGTGTTAGAGCTAAAATTAGCATGTTTAAAGTGATTTTCATGCTTCCAGGGGCCCAAAACACAAGATTTATGGAATGGTTAAAAGTGCATGAAAATGGCCAATTTACTCACTCTGAGTTCTCAAAAAGGGTTTCTTCACCCCGGGAAGTTAATTAAATACCATTTGGAGGCATTTAATGTTCGAGCAAAAACGGCTGATTTTCGACAAAAGAGATAACACCCCCCCATTACGTCATGCTTCAGAAATGTGGAAAATGGTCCGTTTTCAAATGTTTTATTTTTGAACGTCAGTTCACATTTGTAGGTGGATCATCAGTGTTAGAGCTAAAATTAGCATGTTTAAAGTGATTTTCATGCTTCCAGGGGCTCGGGAAGTTAATTAAATACCATTTGGAGGCATTTAATGTTCGAGCAAAAACGGCTGATTTTCGACAAAAGAGATAACACCCCCCCATTACATCATGCTTCAGAAATGTGGAAAATGGTCAGTTTTCAAATGTTTTATTTTTGAACGTCAGTTCACATTTGTAGGTGGATCATCAGTGTTAGAGCTAAAATTAGCATGTTTAAAGTGATTTTCATGCTTCCAGGGGCCCAAAACACAAGATTTATGGAATGGTTAAAAGTGCATGAAAATGGCCAATTTACTCACTCTGAGTTCTCAAAAAGGGTTTCTTCACCCCGGGAAGTTAATTAAATACCATTTGGAGGCATTTAATGTTCGAGCAAAAACGGCTGATTTTCGACAAAAGAGATAACACCCCCCCATTACGTCATGCTTCAGAAATGTGGAAAATGGTCCGTTTTCAAATGTTTTATTTTTGAACGTCAGTTCACATTTGTAGGTGGATCATCAGTGTTAGAGCTAAAATTAGCATGTTTAAAGTGATTTTCATGCTTCCAGGGGCTCGGGAAGTTAATTAAATACCATTTGGAGGCATTTAATGTTCGAGCAAAAACGGCTGATTTTCGACAAAAGAGATAACACCCCCCCATTACGTCATGCTTCAGAAATGTGGAAAATGGTCCGTTTTCAAATGTTTTATTTTTGAACGTCAGTTCACATTTGTAGGTGGATCATCAGTGTTAGAGCTAAAATTAGCATGTTTAAAGTGATTTTCATGCTTCCAGGGGCCCAAAACACAAGATTTATGGAATGGTTAAAAGTGCATGAAAATGGCCAATTTACTCACTCTGAGTTCTCAAAAAGGGTTTCTTCACCCCGGGAAGTTAATTAAATACCATTTGGAGGCATTTAATGTTCGAGCAAAAACGGCTGATTTTCGACAAAAGAGATAACACCCCCCCATTACGTCATGCTTCAGAAATGTGGAAAATGGTCCGTTTTCAAATGTTTTATTTTTGAACGTCAGTTCACATTTGTAGGTGGATCATCAGTGTTAGAGCTAAAATTAGCATGTTTAAAGTGATTTTCATGCTTCCAGGGGCTCGGGAAGTTAATTAAATACCATTTGGAGGCATTTAATGTTCGAGCAAAAACGGCTGATTTTCGACAAAAGAGATAACACCCCCCCCATTACGTTATGCTTCAGAAATGTGGAAAATGGTCCGTTTTCAAATGTTTTATTTTTGAACGTCAGTTCACATTTGTAGGTGGATCATCAGTGTTAGAGCTAAAATTAGCATGTTTAAAGTGATTTTCATGCTTCCAGGGGCCCAAAACACAAGATTTATGGAATGGTTAAAAGTGCATGAAAATGGCCAATTTACTCACTCTGAGTTCTCAAAAAGGGTTTCTTCACCCCGGGAAGTTAATTAAATACCATTTGGAGGCATTTAATGTTCGAGCAAAAACGGCTGATTTTCGACAAAAGAGATAACACCCCCCCATTACGTCATGCTTCAGAAATGTGGAAAATGGTCTGTTTTCAAATGTTTTATTTTTGAACATCAGTTCACATTTGTAGGTGGATCATCAGTGTTAGAGCTAAAATTAGCATGTTTAAAGTGATTGTCATGCTTCCAGGGGCTCGGGAAGTGAAATAAATACCATTTGGAGGCATTTAATGTTCGAGCAAAAACAACAGATTTTCGACAAAAGAGATAACACCCCCCCATTACGTCATGCTTCAGAAATGTGGAAAATGGTCCGTTTTCAAATGTTTTATTTTTGAACGTCAGTTCACATTTGTAGGTGGATCATCAGTGTTAGAGCTAAAATTAGCATGTTTAAAGTGATTTTCATGCTTCCAGGGGCCCAAAACACAAGATTTATGGAATGGTTAAAAGTGCATGAAAATGGCCAATTTACTCACTCTGAGTTCTCAAAAAGGGTTTCTTCACCCCGGGAAGTTAATTAAATACCATTTGGAGGCATTTAATGTTCGAGCAAAAACGGCTGATTTTCGACAAAAGAGATAACACCCCCCCATTATGTCATGCTTCAGAAATGTGGAAAATGGTCCGTTTTCAAATGTTTTATTTTTGAACGTCAGTTCACATTTGTAGGTGGATCATCAGTGTTAGAGCTAAAATTAGCATGTTTAAAGTGATTTTCATGCTTCCAGGGGCTCGGGAAGTTAATTAAATACCATTTGGAGGCATTTAATGTTCGAGCAAAAACGGCTGATTTTCGACAAAAGAGATAACACCCCCCCATTACGTCATGCTTCAGAAATGTGGAAAATGGTCCGTTTTCAAATGTTTTATTTTTGAACGTCAGTTCACATTTGTAGGTGGACCATCAGTGTTAGAGCTAAAATTAGCATGTTTAAAGTGATTTTCATGCTTCCAGGGGCTCGAGAAGTTAATTAAATACCATTTGGAGGCATTTAATGTTCGAGCAAAAACGGCTGATTTTCGACAAAAGAGATAACACCCCCCCATTACGTCATGCTTCAGAAATGTGGAAAATGGTCCGTTTTCAAATGTTTTATTTTTGAACGTCAGTTCACATTTGTAGGTGGATCATCAGTGTTAGAGCTAAAATTAGCATGTTTAAAGTGATTTTCATGCTTCCAGGGGCTCGGGAAGGGAAATAAATACCATTTGGAGGCATTTAATGTTCGAGCAAAAACGGCTGATTTTCGACAAAAGAGATAACACCCCCCCATTACGTCATGCTTCAGAAATGTGGAAAATGGTCCGTTTTCAAATGTTTTATTTTTGAACGTCACTTCACATTTGTAGGTGGATCATCAGTGTTAGAGCTAAAATTAGCATGTTTAAAGTGATTTTCATGCTTCCAGGGGCCCAAAACACAAGATTTATGGAATGGTTAAAAGTGCATGAAAATGGCCAATTTACTCACTCTGAGTTCTCAAAAAGGGTTTCTTCACCCCGGGAAGTTAATTAAATACCATTTGGAGGCATTTAATGTTCGAGCAAAAACGGCTGATTTTCGACAAAAGAGATAACACCCCCCCCATTACGTCATGCTTCAGAAATGTGGAAAATGGTCCGTTTTCAAATGTTTTATTTTTGAACGTCAGTTCACATTTGTAGGTGGATCATCAGTGTTAGAGCTAAAATTAGCATGTTTAAAGTGATTTTCATGCTTCCAGGGGCTCGGGAAGTTAATTAAATACCATTTGGAGGCATTTAATGTTCGAGCAAAAACGGCTGATTTTCGACAAAAGAGATAACACCCCCCCATTACGTCATGCTTCAGAAATGTGGAAAATGGTCTGTTTTCAAATGTTTTATTTTTGAACGTCAGTTCACATTTGTAGGTGGATCATCAGTGTTAGAGCTAAAATTAGCATGTTTAAAGTGATTTTCATGCTTCCAGGGGCCCAAAACACAAGATTTATGGAATGGTTAAAAGTGCATGAAAATGGCCAATTTACTCACTCTGAGTTCTCAAAAAGGGTTTCTTCACCCCGGGAAGTTAATTAAATACCATTTGGAGGCATTTAATGTTCGAGCAAAAACGGCTGATTTTCGACAAAAGAGATAACACCCCCCCATTACGTCATGCTTCAGAAATGTGGAAAATGGTCAGTTTTCAAATGTTTTATTTTTGAACGTCAGTTCACATTTGTAGGTGGATCATCAGTGTTAGAGCTAAAATTAGCATGTTTAAAGTGATTTTCATGCTTCCAGGGGCTCGGGAAGTTAATTAAATACCATTTGCAGGCATTTAATGTTCGAGCAAAAACGGCTGATTTTCGACAAAAGAGATAACACCCCCCATTACGTCATGCTTCAGAAATGTGGAAAATGGTCCGTTTTCAAATGTTTTATTTTTGAACGTCAGTTCACATTTGTAGGTGGATCATCAGTGTTAGAGCTAAAATTAGCATGTTTAAAGTGATTTTCATGCTTCCAGGGGCTCGGGAAGTGAAATAAATACCATTTGGAGGCATTTAATGTTCGAGCAAAAACGGCTGATTTTCGACAAAAGAGATAACACCCCCCCATTACGTCATGCTTCAGAAATGTGGAAAATGGTCCATTTTCAAATGTTTTATTTTTGAACGTCAGTTCACATTTGTAGGTGGATCATCAGTGTTAGAGCTAAAATTAGCATGTTTAAAGTGATTTTCATGCTTCCAACGGCTCGGGAAGTTAATTAAATACCATTTGGAGGCATTTAATGTTCGAGCAAAAACGGCTGATTTTCGACAAAAGAGATAACACCCCCCCATTACGTCATGCTTCAGAAATGTGGAAAATGGTCAGTTTTCAAATGTTTTATTTTTGAACGTCAGTTCACATTTGTAGGTGGATCATCAGTGTTAGAGCTAAAATTAGCATGTTTAAAGTGATTTTCATGCTTCCAGGGGCTCGGGAAGTGAAATAAATACCATTTGGAGGCATTTAATGTTCGAGCAAAAACGGCTGATTTTCGACAAAAGAGATAACACCCCCCATTACGTCATGCTTCAGAGATGTGGAAAATGGTCCGTTTTTAAATGTTTTATTTTTGAACGTCAGTTCACATTTGTAGGTGGATCATCAGTGTTAGAGCTAAAATTAGCATTTTTAAAGTGATTTTCATGCTTCCAGGGGCCCAAAACACAAGATTTATGGAATGGTTAAAAGTGCATGAAAATGGCCAATTTACCCACTCTGAGTTCTCAAAAAGGGTTTCTTCACCCCGGGAAGTTAATTAAATACCATTTGGAGGCATTTAATGTTCGAGCAAAAACGGCTGATTTTTGACAAAAGAGATAACACCCCCCCCATTACGTCATGCTTCAGAAATGTGGAAAATGGTCCGTTTTCAAATGTTTTATTTTTGAATGTCAGTTCACATTTGTAGGTGGATCATCAGTGTTAGAGCTAAAATTAGCATGTTTAAAGTGATTTTCATGCTTCCAGGGGCTCGGGAAGTTAATTAAATACCATTTGGAGGCATTTAATGTTCGAGCAAAAACGGCTGATTTTCGACAAAAGAGATAACACCCCCCCATTACGTCATGCTTCAGAAATGTGGAAAATGGTCCGTTTTCAAATGTTTTATTTTTGAACGTCAGTTCACATTTGTAGGTGGATCATCAGTGTTAGAGCTAAAATTAGCATGTTTAAAGTGATTTTCATGCTTCCAGGGGCCCAAAACACAAGATTAATGGAATGGTTAAAAGTGCATGAAAATGGCCAATTTACTCACTCTGAGTTCTCAAAAAGGGTTTCTTCACCCCGGAAAGTGAAATAAATACCATTTGGAGGCATTTAATGTTCGAGCAAAAACGGCTGATTTTCGACAAAAGAGATAACACCCCCCCCATTACGTCATGCTTCAGAAATGTGGAAAATGGTCCGTTTTCAAATGTTTTATTTTTGAACGTCAGTTCACATTTGTAGGTGGATCATCAGTGTTAGAGCTAAAATTAGCATGTTTAAAGTGATTTTCATGCTTCCAGGGGCTCGGGAAGTTAATTAAATACCATTTGGAGGCATTTAATGTTCGAGCAAAAACGGCTGATTTTCGACAAAAGAGATAACACCCCCCCCATTACGTCATGCTTCAGAAATGTGGAAAATGGTCCGTTTTCAAATGTTTTATTTTTGAACGTCAGTTCACATTTGTAGGTGGATCATCAGTGTTAGAGCTAAAATTAGCATGTTTAAAGTGATTTTCATGCTTCCAGGGGCTCGGGAAGTGAAATAAATACCATTTGGAGGCATTTAATGTTCGAGCAAAAACGGCTGATTTTCGACAAAAGAGATAACACCCCCCCATTACGTCATGCTTCAGAGATGTGGAAAATGGTCCGTTTTCAAATGTTTTATTTTTGAACGTCAGTTCACATTTGTAGGTGGATCATCAGTGTTAGAGCTAAAATTAGCATGTTTAAAGTGATTTTCATGCTTCCAGGGGCCCAAAACACAAGATTTATGGAATGGTTAAAAGTGCATGAAAATGGCCAATTTACCCACTCTGAGTTCTCAAAAAGGGTTTCTTCACCCCGGGAAGTTAATTAAATACCATTTGGAGGCATTTAATGTTCGAGCAAAAACGGCTGATTTTTGACAAAAGAGATAACACCCCCCCATTACGTCATGCTTCAGAAATGTGGAAAATGGTCCGTTTTCAAATGTTTTATTTTTGAACGTCAGTTCACATTTGTAGGTGGATCATCAGTGTTAGAGCTAAAATTAGCATGTTTAAAGTGATTTTCATGCTTCCAGGGGCTCAGGAAGTGAAATAAATACCATTTGGAGGCATTTAATGTTCGAGCAAAAACGGCTGATTTTCGACAAAAGAGATAACACCCCCCCATTACGTCATGCTTCAGAGATGTGGAAAATGGTCCGTTTTCAAATGTTTTATTTTTGAACGTCAGTTCACATTTGTAGGTGGATCATCAGTGTTAGAGCTAAAATTAGCATGTTTAAAGTGATTTTCATGCTTCCAGGGGCCCAAAACACAAGATTTATGGAATGGTTAAAAGTGCATGAAAATGGCCAATTTACCCACTCTGAGTTCTCAAAAAAGGTTTCTTCACCCCGGGAAGTTAATTAAATACCATTAGGAGGCATTTAATGTTCGAGCAAAAACGGCTGATTTTTGACAAAAGAGATAACACCCCCCCATTACGTCATGCTTCAGAAATGTGGAAAATGGTCCGTTTTCAAATGTTTTATTTTTGAACGTCAGTTCACATTTGTAGGTGGATCATCAGTGTTAGAGCTAAAATTAGCATGTTTAAAGTGATTTTCATGCTTCCAGGGGCTCGGGAAGTTAATTAAATACCATTTGGAGGCATTTAATGTTCGAGCAAAAACGGCTGATTTTCGACAAAAGAGATAACACCCCCCCATTACGTCATGCTTCAGAAATGTGGAAAATGGTCCATTTTCAAATGTTTTATTTTTGAACGTCAGTTCACATTTGTAGGTGGATCATCAGTGTTAGAGCTAAAATTAGCATGTTTAAAGTGATTTTCATGCTTCCAGGGGCCCAAAACACAAGATTAATGGAATGGTTAAAAGTGCATGAAAATGGCCAATTTACTCACTCTGAGTTCTCAAAAAGGGTTTCTTCACCCCGGAAAGTGAAATAAATACCATTTGGAGGCATTTAATGTTCGAGCAAAAACGGCTGATTTTCGACAAAAGAGATAACACCCCCCCATTACGTCATGCTTCAGAAATGTGGAAAATGGTCCGTTTTCAAATGTTTTATTTTTGAACGTCAGTTCACATTTGTAGGTGGATCATCAGTGTTAGAGCTAAAATTAGCATGTTTAAAGTGATTTTCATGCTTCCAGGGGCTCGGGAAGTTAATTAAATACCATTTGGAGGCATTTAATGTTCGAGCAAAAACGGCTGATTTTCGACAAAAGAGATAACACCCCCCCATTACGTCATGCTTCAGAAATGTGGAAAATGGTCCGTTTTCAAATGTTTTATTTTTGAACGTCAGTTCACATTTGTAGGTGGATCATCAGTGTTAGAGCTAAAATTAGCATGTTTAAAGTGATTTTCATGCTTCCAGGGGCCCAAAACACAAGATTAATGGAATGGTTAAAAGTGCATGAAAATGGCCAATTTACTCACTCTGAGTTCTCAAAAAGGGTTTCTTCACCCCGGAAAGTGAAATAAATACCATTTGGAGGCATTTAATGTTCGAGCAAAAACGGCTGATTTTCGACAAAAGAGATAACACCCCCCCATTACGTCATGCTTCAGAAATGTGGAAAATGGTCTGTTTTCAAATGTTTTATTTTTGAACGTCAGTTCACATTTGTAGGTGGATCATCAGTGTTAGAGCTAAAATTAGCATGTTTAAAGTGATTTTCATGCTTCCAGGGGCTCGGGAAGTTAATTAAATACCATTTGGAGGCATTTAATGTTCGAGCAAAAACGGCTGATTTTCGACAAAAGAGATAACACCCCCCCATTACGTCATGCTTCAGAAATGTGGAAAATGGTCCGTTTTCAAATATTTTATTTTTGAACGTCAGTTCACATTTGTAGGTGGATCATCAGTGTTAGAGCTAAAATTAGCATGTTTAAAGTGATTTTCATGCTTCCAGGGGCCCAAAACACAAGATTTATGGAATGGTTAAAAGTGCATGAAAATGGCCAATTTACTCACTCTGAGTTCTCAAAAAGGGTTTCTTCACCCCGGGAAGTGAAATAAATACCATTTGGAGGCATTTAATGTTCGAGCAAAAACGGCTGATTTTCGACAAAAGAGATAACACCCCCCCATTACGTCATGCTTCAGAAATGTGGAAAATGGTCCGTTTTCAAATGTTTTATTTTTAAACGTCAGTTCACATTTGTAGGTGGATCATCAGTGTTAGAGCTAAAATTAGCATGTTTAAAGTGATTTTCATGCTTCCAGGGGCTCGGGAAGTTAATTAAATACCATTTGGAGGCATTTAATGTTCGAGCAAAAACGGCTGATTTTCGACAAAAGAGATAACACCCCCCCATTACGTCATGCTTCAGAAATGTGGAAAATGGTCCGTTTTCAAATGTTTTATTTTTGAACGTCAGTTCACATTTGTAGGTGGATCATCAGTGTTAGAGCTAAAATTAGCATGTTTAAAGTGATTTTCATGCTTCCAGGGGCCTAAAACACAAGATTTATGGAATGGTTAAAAGTGCATGAAAATGGCCAATTTACTCACTCTGAGTTCTCAAAAAGGGTTTCTTCACCCCGGGAAGTTAATTAAATACCATTTGGAGGCATTTAATGTTCGAGCAAAAACGGCTGATTTTCGACAAAAGAGATAACACCCCCCCATTACGTCATGCTTCAGAAATGTGGAAAATGGTCCGTTTTCAAATGTTTTATTTTTGAACGTCAGTTCACATTTGTAGATGGATCATCAGTGTTAGAGCTAAAATTAGCATGTTTAAAGTTATTTTCATGCTTCCAGGGGCTCGGGAAGTTAATTAAATACCATTTGGAGGCATTTAATGTTCAAGCAAAAACGGCTGATTTTCGACAAAAGAGATAACACCCCCCCATTACGTCATGCTTCAGAAATGTGGAAAATGGTCCGTTTTCAAATGTTTTATTTTTGAACATCAGTTCACATTTGTAGGTGGATCATCAGTGTTAGAGCTAAAATTAGCATGTTTAAAGTGATTTTCATGCTTCCAGGGGCTCGGGAAGTTAATTAAATACCATTTGGAGGCATTTAATGTTCGAGCAAAAACGGCTGATTTTCGACAAAAGAGATAACACCCCCCCCATTACGTCATGCTTCAGAAATGTGGAAAATGGTCCGTTTTCAAATGTTTTATTTTTGAACGTCAGTTCACATTTGTAGGTGGATCATCAGTGTTAGAGCTAAAATTAGCATGTTTAAAGTGATTTTCATGCTTCCAGGGGCCCAAAACACAAGATTTATGGCATGGTTAAAAGTGCATGAAAATGGCCAATTTACTCACTCTGAGTTCTCAAAAAGGGTTTCTTCACCCCGGGAAGTTAATTAAATACCATTTGGAGGCATTTAATGTTCGAGCAAAAACGGCTGATTTTCGACAAAAGAGATAACACCCCCCCATTACGTCATGCTTCAGAAATGTGGAAAATGGTCCGTTTTCAAATGTTTTATTTTTGAACGTCAGTTCACATTTGTAGGTGGATCATCAGTGTTAGAGCTAAAATTAGCATGTTTAAAGTGATTTTCATGCTTCCAGGGGCTCGGGAAGTTAATTAAATACCATTTGGAGGCATTTAATGTTCGAGCAAAAACGGCTGATTTTCGACAAAAGAGATAACACCCCCCCATTACGTCATGCTTCAGAAATGTGGAAAATGGTCCGTTTTCAAATGTTTTATTTTTGAACGTCAGTTCACATTTGTAGGTGGATCATCAGTGTTAGAGCTAAAATTAGCATGTTTAAAGTGATTTTCATGCTTCCAGGGGCTCGAGAAGTTAATTAAATACCATTTGGAGGCATTTAATGTTCGAGCAAAAACGGCTGATTTTCGACAAAAGAGATAACACCCCCCCATTACGTCATGCTTCAGAAATGTGGAAAATGGTCCGTTTTCAAATGTTTTATTTTTGAACGTCAGTTCACATTTGTAGGTGGATCATCAGTGTTAGAGCTAAAATTAGCATGTTTAAAGTGATTTTCATGCTTCCAGGGGCTCGGGAAGTGAAATAAATACCATTTGGAGGCATTTAATGTTCGAGCAAAAACGGCTGATTTTCGACAAAAGAGATAACACCCCCCCATTACGTCATGCTTCAGAAATGTGGAAAATGGTCCGTTTTCAAATGTTTTATTTTTGAACGTCAGTTCACATTTGTAGGTGGATCATCAGTGTTAGAGCTAAAATTAGCATGTTTAAAGTGATTTTCATGCTTCCAGGGGCCCAAAACACAAGATTTATGGAATGGTTAAAAGTGCATGAAAATGGCCAATTTACTCACTCTGAGTTCTCAAAAAGGGTTTCTTCACCCCGGGAAGTTAATTAAATACCATTTGGAGGCATTTAATGTTCGAGCAAAAACGGCTGATTTTCGACAAAAGAGATAACACCCCCCCTTTACGTCATGCTTCAGAAATGTGGAAAATGGTCCGTTTTCAAATGTTTTATTTTTGAACGTCAGTTCACATTTGTAGGTGGATCATCAGTGTTAGAGCTAAAATCAGCATGTTTAAAGTGATTTTCATGCTTCCAGGGGCTCGGGAAGTTAATTAAATACCATTTGGAGGCATTTAATGTTCGAGCAAAAACGGCTGATTTTCGACAAAAGAGATAACACCCCCCCATTACGTCATGCTTCAGAAATGTGGAAAATGGTCCGTTTTCAAATGTTTTATTTTTGAACGTCAGTTCACATTTGTAGGTGGATCATCAGTGTTAGAGCTAAAATTAGCATGTTTAAAGTGATTTTCATGCTTCCAGGGGCCTAAAACACAAGATTTATGGAATGGTTAAAAGTGCATGAAAATGGCCAATTTACTCACTCTGAGTTCTCAAAAAGGGTTTCTTCACCCCGGGAAGTTAATTAAATACCATTTGGAGGCATTTAATGTTCGAGCAAAAACGGCTGATTTTCGACAAAAGAGATAACACCCCCCCATTACGTCATGCTTCAGAAATGTGGAAAATGGTCCGTTTTCAAATGTTTTATTTTTGAACGTCAGTTCACATTTGTAGATGGATCATCAGTGTTAGAGCTAAAATTAGCATGTTTAAAGTTATTTTCATGCTTCCAGGGGCTCGGGAAGTTAATTAAATACCATTTGGAGGCATTTAATGTTCAAGCAAAAACGGCTGATTTTCGACAAAAGAGATAACACCCCCCCATTACGTCATGCTTCAGAAATGTGGAAAATGGTCCGTTTTCAAATGTTTTATTTTTGAACATCAGTTCACATTTGTAGGTGGATCATCAGTGTTAGAGCTAAAATTAGCATGTTTAAAGTGATTTTCATGCTTCCAGGGGCTCGGGAAGTTAATTAAATACCATTTGGAGGCATTTAATGTTCGAGCAAAAACGGCTGATTTTCGACAAAAGAGATAACACCCCCCCCATTACGTCATGCTTCAGAAATGTGGAAAATGGTCCGTTTTCAAATGTTTTATTTTTGAACGTCAGTTCACATTTGTAGGTGGATCATCAGTGTTAGAGCTAAAATTAGCATGTTTAAAGTGATTTTCATGCTTCCAGGGGCCCAAAACACAAGATTTATGGCATGGTTAAAAGTGCATGAAAATGGCCAATTTACTCACTCTGAGTTCTCAAAAAGGGTTTCTTCACCCCGGGAAGTTAATTAAATACCATTTGGAGGCATTTAATGTTCGAGCAAAAACGGCTGATTTTCGACAAAAGAGATAACACCCCCCCATTACGTCATGCTTCAGAAATGTGGAAAATGGTCCGTTTTCAAATGTTTTATTTTTGAACGTCAGTTCACATTTGTAGGTGGATCATCAGTGTTAGAGCTAAAATTAGCATGTTTAAAGTGATTTTCATGCTTCCAGGGGCTCGGGAAGTTAATTAAATACCATTTGGAGGCATTTAATGTTCGAGCAAAAACGGCTGATTTTCGACAAAAGAGATAACACCCCCCCATTACGTCATGCTTCAGAAATGTGGAAAATGGTCCGTTTTCAAATGTTTTATTTTTGAACGTCAGTTCACATTTGTAGGTGGATCATCAGTGTTAGAGCTAAAATTAGCATGTTTAAAGTGATTTTCATGCTTCCAGGGGCTCGAGAAGTTAATTAAATACCATTTGGAGGCATTTAATGTTCGAGCAAAAACGGCTGATTTTCGACAAAAGAGATAACACCCCCCCATTACGTCATGCTTCAGAAATGTGGAAAATGGTCCGTTTTCAAATGTTTTATTTTTGAACGTCAGTTCACATTTGTAGGTGGATCATCAGTGTTAGAGCTAAAATTAGCATGTTTAAAGTGATTTTCATGCTTCCAGGGGCTCGGGAAGTGAAATAAATACCATTTGGAGGCATTTAATGTTCGAGCAAAAACGGCTGATTTTCGACAAAAGAGATAACACCCCCCCATTACGTCATGCTTCAGAAATGTGGAAAATGGTCCGTTTTCAAATGTTTTATTTTTGAACGTCAGTTCACATTTGTAGGTGGATCATCAGTGTTAGAGCTAAAATTAGCATGTTTAAAGTGATTTTCATGCTTCCAGGGGCCCAAAACACAAGATTTATGGAATGGTTAAAAGTGCATGAAAATGGCCAATTTACTCACTCTGAGTTCTCAAAAAGGGTTTCTTCACCCCGGGAAGTTAATTAAATACCATTTGGAGGCATTTAATGTTCGAGCAAAAACGGCTGATTTTCGACAAAAGAGATAACACCCCCCCTTTACGTCATGCTTCAGAAATGTGGAAAATGGTCCGTTTTCAAATGTTTTATTTTTGAACGTCAGTTCACATTTGTAGGTGGATCATCAGTGTTAGAGCTAAAATCAGCATGTTTAAAGTGATTTTCATGCTTCCAGGGGCTCGGGAAGTTAATTAAATACCATTTGGAGGCATTTAATGTTCGAGCAAAAACGGCTGATTTTCGACAAAAGAGATAACACCCCCCCATTACGTCATGCTTCAGAAATGTGGAAAATGGTCCGTTTTCAAATGTTTTATTTTTGAACGTCAGTTCACATTTGTAGGTGGATCATCAGTGTTAGAGCTAAAATTAGCATGTTTAAAGTGATTTTCATGCTTCCAGGGGCCCAAAACACAAGATTTATGGAATGGTTAAAAGTGCATGAAAATGGCCAATTTACTCACTCTGAGTTCTCAAAAAGGGTTTCTTCACCCCGGGAAGTGAAATAAATACCATTTGGAGGCATTTAATGTTCGAGAAAAAACGGCTGATTTTCGACAAAAGAGATAACACCCCCCCATTACGTCATGCTTCAGAAATGTGGAAAATGGTCCGTTTTCATATGTTTTATTTTTGAACGTCAGTTCACATTTGTAGGTGGATCATCAGTGTTAGAGCTAAAATTAGCATGTTTAAAGTGATTTTCATGCTTCCAGGGGCCCAAAACACAAGATTTATGGAATGGTTAAAAGTGCATGAAAATGGCCAATTTACTCACTCTGAGTTCTCAAAAAGGGTTTCTTCACCCCGGGAAGTGAAATAAATACCATTTGGAGGCATTTAATGTTCGAGCAAAAACGGCTGATTTTCGACAAAAGAGATAACACCCCCCCATTACGTCATGCTTCAGAAATGTGGAAAATGGTCCGTTTTCAAATGTTTTATTTTTGAACGTCAGTTCACATTTGTAGGTGGATCATCAGTGTTAGAGCTAAAATTAGCATGTTTAAAGTGATTTTCATGCTTCCAGGGGCCCAAAACACAAGATTTATGGAATGGTTAAAAGTGCATGAAAATGGCCAATTTACTCACTCTGAGTTCTCAAAAAGGGTTTCTTCACCCCGGGAAGTTAATTAAATACCATTTGGAGGCATTTAATGTTCGAGCAAAAACGGCTGATTTTCGACAAAAGAGATAACACCCCCCCATTACGTCATGCTTCAGAAATGTGGAAAATGGTCCGTTTTCAAATGTTTTATTTTTGAACGTCAGTTCACATTTGTAGGTGGATCATCAGTGTTAGAGCTAAAATTAGCATGTTTAAAGTGATTTTCATGCTTCCAGGGGCTCGGGAAGTGAAATAAATACCATTTGGAGGCATTTAATGTTCGACCAAAAACGGCTGATTTTCGACAAAAGAGATAACACCCCCCCATTACGTCATGCTTCAGAAATGTGGAAAATGGTCCGTTTTCAAATGTTTTATTTTTGAACGTCAGTTCACATTTGTAGGTGGATCATCAGTGTTAGAGCTAAAATTAGCATGTTTAAAGTGATTTTCATGCTTCCAGGGGCCCAAAACACAAGATTTATGGAATGGTTAAAAGTGCATGAAAATGGCCAATTTACTCACTCTGAGTTCTCAAAAAGGGTTTCTTCACCCCGGGAAGTTAATTAAATACCATTTGGAGGCATTTAGTGTTCGAGCAAAAACGGCTGATTTTCGACAAAAGAGATAACACCCCCCCATTACGTCATGCTTCAGAAATGTGGAAAATGGTCCGTTTTCAAATGTTTTATTTTTGAACGTCAGTTCACATTTGTAGGTGGATCATCAGTGTTAGAGCTAAAATTAGCATGTTTAAAGTGATTTTCATGCTTCCAGGGGCCCAAAACACAAGATTAATGGAATGGTTAAAAGTGCATGAAAATGGCCAATTTACTCACTCTGAGTTCTCAAAAAGGGTTTCTTCACCCCGGGAAGTGAAATAAATACCATTTGGAGGCATTTAATGTTCGAGCAAAAACGGCTGATTTTCGACAAAAGAGATAACACCCCCCCATTACGTCATGCTTCAGAAATTTGGAAAATGGTCCGTTTTCAAATGTTTTATTTTTGAACGTCAGTTCACATTTGTAGGTGGATCATCAGTGTTAGAGCTAAAATTAGCATGTTTAAAGTGATTTTCATGCTTCCAGGGGCTCGGGAAGTTAATTAAATACCATTTGGAGGCATTTAATGTTCGAGCAAAAACGGCTGATTTTCGACAAAAGAGATAACACCCCCCCATTACGTCATGCTTCAGAAATGTGGAAAATGGTCCGTTTTCAAATGTTTTATTTTTGAACGTCAGTTCACATTTGTAGGTGGATCATCAGTGTTAGAGCTAAAATTAGCATGTTTAAAGTGATTTTCATGCTTCCAGGGGCCCAAAACACAAGATTAATGGAATGGTTAAAAGTGCATGAAAATGGCCAATTTACTCACTCTGAGTTCTCAAAAAGGGTTTCTTCACCCCGGAAAGTGAAATAAATACCATTTGGAGGCATTTAATGTTCGAGCAAAAACGGCTGATTTTCGACAAAAGAGATAACACCCCCCCATTACGTCATGCTTCAGAAATGTGGAAAATGGTCTGTTTTCAAATGTTTTATTTTTGAACGTCAGTTCACATTTGTAGGTGGATCATCAGTGTTAGAGCTAAAATTAGCATGTTTAAAGTGATTTTCATGCTTCCAGGGGCTCGGGAAGTTAATTAAATACCATTTGGAGGCATTTAATGTTCGAGCAAAAACGGCTGATTTTCGACAAAAGAGATAACACCCCCCCATTACGTCATGCTTCAGAAATGTGGAAAATGGTCCGTTTTCAAATATTTTATTTTTGAACGTCAGTTCACATTTGTAGGTGGATCATCAGTGTTAGAGCTAAAATTAGCATGTTTAAAGTGATTTTCATGCTTCCAGGGGCCCAAAACACAAGATTTATGGAATGGTTAAAAGTGCATGAAAATGGCCAATTTACTCACTCTGAGTTCTCAAAAAGGGTTTCTTCACCCCGGGAAGTGAAATAAATACCATTTGGAGGCATTTAATGTTCGAGCAAAAACGGCTGATTTTCGACAAAAGAGATAACACCCCCCCATTACGTCATGCTTCAGAAATGTGGAAAATGGTCCGTTTTCAAATGTTTTATTTTTAAACGTCAGTTCACATTTGTAGGTGGATCATCAGTGTTAGAGCTAAAATTAGCATGTTTAAAGTGATTTTCATGCTTCCAGGGGCTCGGGAAGTTAATTAAATACCATTTGGAGGCATTTAATGTTCGAGCAAAAACGGCTGATTTTCGACAAAAGAGATAACACCCCCCCATTACGTCATGCTTCAGAAATGTGGAAAATGGTCCGTTTTCAAATGTTTTATTTTTGAACGTCAGTTCACATTTGTAGGTGGATCATCAGTGTTAGAGCTAAAATTAGCATGTTTAAAGTGATTTTCATGCTTCCAGGGGCCTAAAACACAAGATTTATGGAATGGTTAAAAGTGCATGAAAATGGCCAATTTACTCACTCTGAGTTCTCAAAAAGGGTTTCTTCACCCCGGGAAGTTAATTAAATACCATTTGGAGGCATTTAATGTTCGAGCAAAAACGGCTGATTTTCGACAAAAGAGATAACACCCCCCCATTACGTCATGCTTCAGAAATGTGGAAAATGGTCCGTTTTCAAATGTTTTATTTTTGAACGTCAGTTCACATTTGTAGATGGATCATCAGTGTTAGAGCTAAAATTAGCATGTTTAAAGTTATTTTCATGCTTCCAGGGGCTCGGGAAGTTAATTAAATACCATTTGGAGGCATTTAATGTTCAAGCAAAAACGGCTGATTTTCGACAAAAGAGATAACACCCCCCCATTACGTCATGCTTCAGAAATGTGGAAAATGGTCCGTTTTCAAATGTTTTATTTTTGAACATCAGTTCACATTTGTAGGTGGATCATCAGTGTTAGAGCTAAAATTAGCATGTTTAAAGTGATTTTCATGCTTCCAGGGGCTCGGGAAGTTAATTAAATACCATTTGGAGGCATTTAATGTTCGAGCAAAAACGGCTGATTTTCGACAAAAGAGATAACACCCCCCCCATTACGTCATGCTTCAGAAATGTGGAAAATGGTCCGTTTTCAAATGTTTTATTTTTGAACGTCAGTTCACATTTGTAGGTGGATCATCAGTGTTAGAGCTAAAATTAGCATGTTTAAAGTGATTTTCATGCTTCCAGGGGCCCAAAACACAAGATTTATGGCATGGTTAAAAGTGCATGAAAATGGCCAATTTACTCACTCTGAGTTCTCAAAAAGGGTTTCTTCACCCCGGGAAGTTAATTAAATACCATTTGGAGGCATTTAATGTTCGAGCAAAAACGGCTGATTTTCGACAAAAGAGATAACACCCCCCCATTACGTCATGCTTCAGAAATGTGGAAAATGGTCCGTTTTCAAATGTTTTATTTTTGAACGTCAGTTCACATTTGTAGGTGGATCATCAGTGTTAGAGCTAAAATTAGCATGTTTAAAGTGATTTTCATGCTTCCAGGGGCTCGGGAAGTTAATTAAATACCATTTGGAGGCATTTAATGTTCGAGCAAAAACGGCTGATTTTCGACAAAAGAGATAACACCCCCCCATTACGTCATGCTTCAGAAATGTGGAAAATGGTCCGTTTTCAAATGTTTTATTTTTGAACGTCAGTTCACATTTGTAGGTGGATCATCAGTGTTAGAGCTAAAATTAGCATGTTTAAAGTGATTTTCATGCTTCCAGGGGCTCGAGAAGTTAATTAAATACCATTTGGAGGCATTTAATGTTCGAGCAAAAACGGCTGATTTTCGACAAAAGAGATAACACCCCCCCATTACGTCATGCTTCAGAAATGTGGAAAATGGTCCGTTTTCAAATGTTTTATTTTTGAACGTCAGTTCACATTTGTAGGTGGATCATCAGTGTTAGAGCTAAAATTAGCATGTTTAAAGTGATTTTCATGCTTCCAGGGGCTCGGGAAGTGAAATAAATACCATTTGGAGGCATTTAATGTTCGAGCAAAAACGGCTGATTTTCGACAAAAGAGATAACACCCCCCCATTACGTCATGCTTCAGAAATGTGGAAAATGGTCCGTTTTCAAATGTTTTATTTTTGAACGTCAGTTCACATTTGTAGGTGGATCATCAGTGTTAGAGCTAAAATTAGCATGTTTAAAGTGATTTTCATGCTTCCAGGGGCCCAAAACACAAGATTTATGGAATGGTTAAAAGTGCATGAAAATGGCCAATTTACTCACTCTGAGTTCTCAAAAAGGGTTTCTTCACCCCGGGAAGTTAATTAAATACCATTTGGAGGCATTTAATGTTCGAGCAAAAACGGCTGATTTTCGACAAAAGAGATAACACCCCCCCTTTACGTCATGCTTCAGAAATGTGGAAAATGGTCCGTTTTCAAATGTTTTATTTTTGAACGTCAGTTCACATTTGTAGGTGGATCATCAGTGTTAGAGCTAAAATCAGCATGTTTAAAGTGATTTTCATGCTTCCAGGGGCTCGGGAAGTTAATTAAATACCATTTGGAGGCATTTAATGTTCGAGCAAAAACGGCTGATTTTCGACAAAAGAGATAACACCCCCCCATTACGTCATGCTTCAGAAATGTGGAAAATGGTCCGTTTTCAAATGTTTTATTTTTGAACGTCAGTTCACATTTGTAGGTGGATCATCAGTGTTAGAGCTAAAATTAGCATGTTTAAAGTGATTTTCATGCTTCCAGGGGCCCAAAACACAAGATTTATGGAATGGTTAAAAGTGCATGAAAATGGCCAATTTACTCACTCTGAGTTCTCAAAAAGGGTTTCTTCACCCCGGGAAGTGAAATAAATACCATTTGGAGGCATTTAATGTTCGAGAAAAAACGGCTGATTTTCGACAAAAGAGATAACACCCCCCCATTACGTCATGCTTCAGAAATGTGGAAAATGGTCCGTTTTCATATGTTTTATTTTTGAACGTCAGTTCACATTTGTAGGTGGATCATCAGTGTTAGAGCTAAAATTAGCATGTTTAAAGTGATTTTCATGCTTCCAGGGGCCCAAAACACAAGATTTATGGAATGGTTAAAAGTGCATGAAAATGGCCAATTTACTCACTCTGAGTTCTCAAAAAGGGTTTCTTCACCCCGGGAAGTGAAATAAATACCATTTGGAGGCATTTAATGTTCGAGCAAAAACGGCTGATTTTCGACAAAAGAGATAACACCCCCCCATTACGTCATGCTTCAGAAATGTGGAAAATGGTCCGTTTTCAAATGTTTTATTTTTGAACGTCAGTTCACATTTGTAGGTGGATCATCAGTGTTAGAGCTAAAATTAGCATGTTTAAAGTGATTTTCATGCTTCCAGGGGCCCAAAACACAAGATTTATGGAATGGTTAAAAGTGCATGAAAATGGCCAATTTACTCACTCTGAGTTCTCAAAAAGGGTTTCTTCACCCCGGGAAGTTAATTAAATACCATTTGGAGGCATTTAATGTTCGAGCAAAAACGGCTGATTTTCGACAAAAGAGATAACACCCCCCCATTACGTCATGCTTCAGAAATGTGGAAAATGGTCCGTTTTCAAATGTTTTATTTTTGAACGTCAGTTCACATTTGTAGGTGGATCATCAGTGTTAGAGCTAAAATTAGCATGTTTAAAGTGATTTTCATGCTTCCAGGGGCTCGGGAAGTGAAATAAATACCATTTGGAGGCATTTAATGTTCGACCAAAAACGGCTGATTTTCGACAAAAGAGATAACACCCCCCCATTACGTCATGCTTCAGAAATGTGGAAAATGGTCCGTTTTCAAATGTTTTATTTTTGAACGTCAGTTCACATTTGTAGGTGGATCATCAGTGTTAGAGCTAAAATTAGCATGTTTAAAGTGATTTTCATGCTTCCAGGGGCCCAAAACACAAGATTTATGGAATGGTTAAAAGTGCATGAAAATGGCCAATTTACTCACTCTGAGTTCTCAAAAAGGGTTTCTTCACCCCGGGAAGTTAATTAAATACCATTTGGAGGCATTTAGTGTTCGAGCAAAAACGGCTGATTTTCGACAAAAGAGATAACACCCCCCCATTACGTCATGCTTCAGAAATGTGGAAAATGGTCCGTTTTCAAATGTTTTATTTTTGAACGTCAGTTCACATTTGTAGGTGGATCATCAGTGTTAGAGCTAAAATTAGCATGTTTAAAGTGATTTTCATGCTTCCAGGGGCCCAAAACACAAGATTAATGGAATGGTTAAAAGTGCATGAAAATGGCCAATTTACTCACTCTGAGTTCTCAAAAAGGGTTTCTTCACCCCGGGAAGTGAAATAAATACCATTTGGAGGCATTTAATGTTCGAGCAAAAACGGCTGATTTTCGACAAAAGAGATAACACCCCCCCATTACGTCATGCTTCAGAAATGTGGAAAATGGTCCGTTTTCAAATGTTTTATTTTTGAACGTCAGTTCACATTTGTAGGTGGATCATCAGTGTTAGAGCTAAAATTAGCATGTTTAAAGTGATTTTCATGCTTCCAGGGGCCCAAAACACAAGATTTATGGAATGGTTAAAAGTGCATGAAAATGGCCAATTTACTCACTCTGAGTTCTCAAAAAGAGTTTCTTCACCCCGGGAAGTTAATTAAATACCATTTGGAGGCATTTAATGTTCGAGCAAAAACGGCTGATTTTCGACAAAAGAGATAACACCCCCCCCATTACGTCATGCTTCAGAAATGTGGAAAATGGTCCGTTTTCAAATGTTTTATTTTTGAACGTCAGTTCACATTTGTAGGTGGATCATCAGTGTTAGAGCTAAAATTAGCATGTTTAAAGTGATTTTCATGCTTCCAGGGGCTCGGGAAGTGAAATAAATACCATTTGGAGGCATTTAATGTTCGACCAAAAACGGCTGATTTTCGACAAAAGAGATAACACCCCCCCATTACGTCATGCTTCAGAAATGTGGAAAATGGTCCGTTTTCAAATGTTTTATTTTTGAACGTCAGTTCACATTTGTAGGTGGATCATCAGTGTTAGAGCTAAAATTAGCATGTTTAAAGTGATTTTCATGCTTCCAGGGGCCCAAAACACAAGATTTATGGAATGGTTAAAAGTGCATGAAAATGGCCAATTTACTCACTCTGAGTTCTCAAAAAGGGTTTCTTCACCCCGGGAAGTTAATTAAATACCATTTGGAGGCATTTAATGTTCGAGCAAAAACGGCTGATTTTCGACAAAAGAGATAACACCCCCCCATTACGTCATGCTTCAGAAATGTGGAAAATGGTCCGTTTTCAAATGTTTTATTTTTGAACATCAGTTCACATTTGTAGGTGGATCATCAGTTTTAGAGCTAAAATTAGCATGTTTAAAGTGATTTTCATGCTTCCAGGGGCCCAAAACACAAGATTAATGGAATGGTTAAAAGTGCATGAAAATGGCCAATTTACTCACTCTGAGTTCTCAAAAAGGGATTCTTCACCCCGGGAAGTGAAATAAATACCATTTGGAGGCATTTAATGTTCGAGCAAAAACGGCTGATTTTCGACAAAAGAGATAACACCCCCCCATTACGTCATGCTTCAGAAATGTGGAAAATGGTCCGTTTTCAAATGCTTTATTTTTGAACGTCAGTTCACATTTGTAGGTGGATCATCAGTGTTAGAGCTAAAATTAGCATGTTTAAAGTGATTTTCATGCTTCCAGGGGCTCGGGAAGTTAATTAAATACCATTTGGAGGCATTTAATGTTCGAGCAAAAACGGCTGATTTTCGACAAAAGAGATAACACCCCCCCATTACGTCATGCTTCAGAAATGTGGAAAATGGTCCGTTTTCAAATGTTTTATTTTTGAACGTCAGTTCACATTTGTAGGTGGATCATCAGTGTTAGAGCTAAAATTAGCATGTTTAAAGTGATTTTCATGCTTCCAGGGGCCCAAAACACAAGATTTATGGAATGGTTAAAAGTGCATGAAAATGGCCAATTTACTCACTCTGAGTTCTCAAAAAGGGTTTCTTCACCCCGGGAAGTGAAATAAATACCATTTGGAGGCATTTAATGTTCGAGCAAAAACGGCTGATTTTCGACAAAAGAGATAACACCCCCCCATTACGTCATGCTTCAGAAATGTGGAAAATGGTCCGTTTTCAAATGTTTTATTTTTGAACGTCAGTTCACATTTGTAGGTGGATCATCAGTGTTAGAGCTAAAATTAGCATGTTTAAAGTGATTTTCATGCTTCCAGGGGCTCGGGAAGTTAATTAAATACCATTTGGAGGCATTTAATGTTCGAGCAAAAACGGCTGATTTTCGACAAAACAGATAACACCCCCCCATTACGTCATGCTTCAGAAATGTGGAAAATGGTCCGTTTTCAAATGTTTTATTTTTGAACGTCAGTTCACATTTGTAGGTGGATCATCAGTGTTAGAGCTAAAATTAGCATGTTTAAAGTGATTTTCATGCTTCCAGGGGCTCGGGAAGTGAAATAAATACCATTTGGAGGCATTTAATGTTCGAGCAAAAACGGCTGATTTTCGACAAAAGAGATAACACCCCCCCATTACGTCATGCTTCAGAAATGTGGAAAATGGTCCATTTTCAAATGTTTTATTTTTGAACGTCAGTTCACATTTGTAGGTGGATCATCAGTGTTAGAGCTAAAATTAGCATGTTTAAAGTGATTTTCATGCTTCCAGGGGCCCAAAACACAAGATTAATGGAATGGTTAAAAGTGCATGAAAATGGCCAATTTACTCACTCTGAGTTCTCAAAAAGGGTTTCTTCACCCCGGGAAGTTAATTAAATACCATTTGGAGGCATTTAATGTTCGAGCAAAAACGGCTGATTTTCGACAAAAGAGATAACACCCCCCCCATTACGTCATGCTTCAGAAATGTGGAAAATGGTCCGTTTTCAAATGTTTTATTTTTGAACGTCAGTTCACATTTGTAGGTGGATCATCAGTGTTAGAGCTAAAATTAGCATGTTTAAAGTGATTTTCATGCTTCCAGGGGCCCAAAACACAAGATTTATGGAATGGTTAAAAGTGCATGAAAATGGCCAATTTACCCACTCTGAGTTCTCAAAAAGGGTTTCTTCACCCCGGGAAGTTAATTAAATACCATTTGGAGGCATTTAATGTTCGAGCAAAAACGGCTGATTTTTGACAAAAGAGATAACACCCCCCCATTACGTCATGCTTCAGAAATGTGGAAAATGGTCCGTTTTCAAATGTTTTATTTTTGAACGTCAGTTCACATTTGTAGGTGGATCATCAGTGTTAGAGCTAAAATTAGCATGTTTAAAGTGATTTTCATGCTTCCAGGGGCTCGGGAAGTTAATTAAATACCATTTGGAGGAATTTAATGTTCGAGCAAAAACGGCTGATTTTCGACAAAAGAGATAACACCCCCCCATTACGTCATGCTTCAGAAATGTGGAAAATGGTCCGTTTTCAAATGTTTTATTTTTGAACGTCAGTTTACATTTGTAGGTGGATCATCAGTGTTAGAGCTAAAATTAGCATGTTTAAAGTGATTTTCATGCTTCCAGGGGCCCAAAACACAAGATTTATGGAATGGTTAAAAGTGCATGAAAATGGCCAATTTACTCACTCTGAGTTCTCAAAAAGGGTTTCTTCACCCCGGGAAGTGAAATAAATACCATTTGGAGGCATTTAATGTTCGAGCAAAAACGGCTGATTTTCGACAAAAGAGATAACACCCCCCCATTACGTCATGCTTCAGAAATGTGGAAAATGGTCCGTTTTCAAATGTTTTATTTTTGAACGTCAGTTCACATTTGTAGGTGGATCATCAGTGTTAGAGCTAAAATTAGCATGTTTAAAGTGATTTTCATGCTTCCAGGGGCTCGGGAAGTTAATTAAATACCATTTGGAGGCATTTAATGTTCGAGCAAAAACGGCTGATTTTCGACAAAACAGATAACACCCCCCCATTACGTCATGCTTCAGAAATGTGGAAAATGGTCCGTTTTCAAATGTTTTATTTTTGAACGTCAGTTCACATTTGTAGGTGGATCATCAGTGTTAGAGCTAAAATTAGCATGTTTAAAGTGATTTTCATGCTTCCAGGGGCTCGGGAAGTGAAATAAATACCATTTGGAGGCATTTAATGTTCGAGCAAAAACGGCTGATTTTCGACAAAAGAGATAACACCCCCCCATTACGTCATGCTTCAGAAATGTGGAAAATGGTCCATTTTCAAATGTTTTATTTTTGAACGTCAGTTCACATTTGTAGGTGGATCATCAGTGTTAGAGCTAAAATTAGCATGTTTAAAGTGATTTTCATGCTTCCAGGGGCCCAAAACACAAGATTAATGGAATGGTTAAAAGTGCATGAAAATGGCCAATTTACTCACTCTGAGTTCTCAAAAAGGGTTTCTTCACCCCGGGAAGTTAATTAAATACCATTTGGAGGCATTTAATGTTCGAGCAAAAACGGCTGATTTTCGACAAAAGAGATAACACCCCCCCCATTACGTCATGCTTCAGAAATGTGGAAAATGGTCCGTTTTCAAATGTTTTATTTTTGAACGTCAGTTCACATTTGTAGGTGGATCATCAGTGTTAGAGCTAAAATTAGCATGTTTAAAGTGATTTTCATGCATCCAGGGGCCCAAAACAAAAGAGTAATGGAATGGTTAAAAGTGCATGAAAATGGCCAATTTACTCACTCTGAGTTCTCAAAAAGGGTTTCTTCACCCCGGAAAGTGAAATAAATACCATTTGGAGGCATTTAATGTTCGAGCAAAAACGGCTGATTTTCAACAAAAGAGATAACACCCCCCCATTACGTCATGCTTCAGAAATGTGGAAAATGGTCCGTTTTCAAATGTTTTATTTTTGAACGTCAGTTCACATTTGTAGGTGGATCATCAGTGTTAGAGCTAAAATTAGCATGTTTAAAGTGATTTTCATGCTTCCAGGGGCTCGGGAAGTTAATTAAATACCATTTGGAGGCATTTAATGTTCGAGCAAAAACGGCTGATTTTCGACAAAAGAGATAACACCCCCCCATTACGTCATGCTTCAGAGATGTGGAAAATGGTCCGTTTTCAAATGTTTTATTTTTGAACGTCAGTTCACATTTGTAGGTGGATCATCAGTGTTAGAGCTAAAATTAGCATGTTTAAAGTGATTTTCATGCTTCCAGGGGCCCAAAACACAAGATTTATGGAATGGTTAAAAGTGCATGAAAATGGCCAATTTACCCACTCTGAGTTCTCAAAAAGGGTTTCTTCACCCCGGGAAGTTAATTAAATACCATTTGGAGGCATTTAATGTTCGAGCAAAAACGGCTGATTTTTGACAAAAGAGATAACACCCCCCCATTACGTCATGCTTCAGAAATGTGGAAAATGGTCCGTTTTCAAATGTTTTATTTTTGAACGTCAGTTCACATTTGTAGGTGGATCATCAGTGTTAGAGCTAAAATTAGCATGTTTAAAGTGATTTTCATGCTTCCAGGGGCTCGGGAAGTTAATTAAATACCATTTGGAGGCATTTAATGTTCGAGCAAAAACGGCTGATTTTCGACAAAACAGATAACACCCCCCCATTACGTCATGCTTCAGAAATGTGGAAAATGGTCCGTTTTCAAATGTTTTATTTTTGAACGTCAGTTCACATTTGTAGGTGGATCATCAGTGTTAGAGCTAAAATTAGCATGTTTAAAGTGATTTTCATGCTTCCAGGGGCTCGGGAAGTGAAATAAATACCATTTGGAGGCATTTAATGTTCGAGCAAAAACGGCTGATTTTCGACAAAAGAGATAACACCCCCCCATTACGTCATGCTTCAGAAATGTGGAAAATGGTCCATTTTCAAATGTTTTATTTTTGAACGTCAGTTCACATTTGTAGGTGGATCATCAGTGTTAGAGCTAAAATTAGCATGTTTAAAGTGATTTTCATGCTTCCAGGGGCCCAAAACACAAGATTAATGGAATGGTTAAAAGTGCATGAAAATGGCCAATTTACTCACTCTGAGTTCTCAAAAAGGGTTTCTTCACCCCGGGAAGTTAATTAAATACCATTTGGAGGCATTTAATGTTCGAGCAAAAACGGCTGATTTTCGACAAAAGAGATAACACCCCCCCCATTACGTCATGCTTCAGAAATGTGGAAAATGGTCCGTTTTCAAATGTTTTATTTTTGAACGTCAGTTCACATTTGTAGGTGGATCATCAGTGTTAGAGCTAAAATTAGCATGTTTAAAGTGATTTTCATGCATCCAGGGGCCCAAAACAAAAGAGTAATGGAATGGTTAAAAGTGCATGAAAATGGCCAATTTACTCACTCTGAGTTCTCAAAAAGGGTTTCTTCACCCCGGAAAGTGAAATAAATACCATTTGGAGGCATTTAATGTTCGAGCAAAAACGGCTGATTTTCAACAAAAGAGATAACACCCCCCCATTACGTCATGCTTCAGAAATGTGGAAAATGGTCCGTTTTCAAATGTTTTATTTTTGAACGTCAGTTCACATTTGTAGGTGGATCATCAGTGTTAGAGCTAAAATTAGCATGTTTAAAGTGATTTTCATGCTTCCAGGGGCTCGGGAAGTTAATTAAATACCCTTTGGAGGCATTTAATGTTCGAGCAAAAACGGCTGATTTTCGACAAAAGAGATAACACCCCCCCATTACGTCATGCTTCAGAGATGTGGAAAATGGTCCGTTTTCAAATGTTTTATTTTTGAACGTCAGTTCACATTTGTAGGTGGATCATCAGTGTTAGAGCTAAAATTAGCATGTTTAAAGTGATTTTCATGCTTCCAGGGGCCCAAAACACAAGATTTATGGAATGGTAAAAGTGCATGAAAATGGGCAATTTACTCACTCTGAGTTCTCAAAAAGGGTTTCTTCACCCCGGGAAGTTAATTAAATACCATTTGGAGGCATTTAATGTTCGAGCAAAAACGGCTGATTTTCGACAAAAGAGATAACACCCCCCCATTACGTCATGCTTCAGAAATGTGGAAAATGGTCCGTTTTCAAATGTTTTATTTTTGAACGTCAGTTCACATTTGTAGGTGGATCATCAGTGTTAGAGCTAAAATTAGCATGTTTAAAGTGATTTTCATGCTTCCAGGGGCTCGGGAAGTTAATTAAATACCATTTGGAGGCATTTAATGTTCGAGCAAAAACGGCTGATTTTCGACAAAAGAGATAACACCCCCCCATTACGTCATGCTTCAGAAATGTGGAAAATGGTCCGTTTTCAAATGTTTTATTTTTGAACGTCAGTTCACATTTGTAGGTGGATCATCAGTGTTAGAGCTAAAATTAGCATGTTTAAAGTGATTTTCATGCTTCCAGGGGCCCAAAACACAAGATTTATGGAATGGTTAAAAGTGCATGAAAATGGCCAATTTACTCACTCTGAGTTCTCAAAAAGGGTTTCTTCACCCCGGGAAGTTAATTAAATACCATTTGGAGGCATTTAATGTTCGAGCAAAAACGGCTGATTTTCGACAAAAGAGATAACACCCCCCCATTACGTCATGCTTCAGAAATGTGGAAAATGGTCCGTTTTCAAATGTTTTATTTTTGAACGTCAGTTCACATTTGTAGGTGGATCATCAGTGTTAGAGCTAAAATTAGCATGTTTAAAGTGATTTTCATGCTTCCAGGGGCCCAAAACACAAGATTTATGGAATGGTTAAAAGTGCATGAAAATGGCCAATTTACTCACTCTGAGTTCTCAAAAAGGGTTTCTTCACCCCGGGAAGTTAATTAAATACCATTTGGAGGCATTTAATGTTCGAGCAAAAACGGCTGATTTTCGACAAAAGAGATAACACCCCCCCATTATGTCATGCTTCAGAAATGTGGAAAATGGTCCGTTTTCAAATGTTTTATTTTTGAACGTCAGTTCACATTTGTAGGTGGATCATCAGTGTTAGAGCTAAAATTAGCATGTTTAAAGTGATTTTCATGCTTCCAGGGGCTCGGGAAGTTAATTAAATACCATTTGGAGGCATTTAATGTTCGAGCAAAAACGGCTGATTTTCGACAAAAGAGATAACACCCCCCCATTACGTCATGCTTCAGAAATGTGGAAAATGGTCCGTTTTCAAATGTTTTATTTTTGAACGTCAGTTCACATTTGTAGGTGGATCATCAGTGTTAGAGCTAAAATTAGCATGTTTAAAGTGATTTTCATGCTTCCAGGGGCTCGAGAAGTTAATTAAATACCATTTGGAGGCATTTAATGTTCGAGCAAAAACGGCTGATTTTCGACAAAAGAGATAACACCCCCCCATTACGTCATGCTTCAGAAATGTGGAAAATGGTCCGTTTTCAAATGTTTTATTTTTGAACGTCAGTTCACATTTGTAGGTGGATCATCAGTGTTAGAGCTAAAATTAGCATGTTTAAAGTGATTTTCATGCTTCCAGGGGCTCGGGAAGGGAAATAAATACCATTTGGAGGCATTTAATGTTCGAGCAAAAACGGCTGATTTTCGACAAAAGAGATAACACCCCCCCATTACGTCATGCTTCAGAAATGTGGAAAATGGTCCGTTTTCAAATGTTTTATTTTTGAACGTCAGTTCACATTTGTAGGTGGATCATCAGTGTTAGAGCTAAAATTAGCATGTTTAAAGTGATTTTCATGCTTCCAGGGGCCCAAAACACAAGATTTATGGAATGGTTAAAAGTGCATGAAAATGGCCAATTTACTCACTCTGAGTTCTCAAAAAGGGTTTCTTCACCCCGGGAAGTTAATTAAATACCATTTGGAGGCATTTAATGTTCGAGCAAAAACGGCTGATTTTCGACAAAAGAGATAACACCCCCCCCATTACGTCATGCTTCAGAAATGTGGAAAATGGTCCGTTTTCAAATGTTTTATTTTTGAACGTCAGTTCACATTTGTAGGTGGATCATCAGTGTTAGAGCTAAAATTAGCATGTTTAAAGTGATTTTCATGCTTCCAGGGGCTCGGGAAGTTAATTAAATACCATTTGGAGGCATTTAATGTTCGAGCAAAAACGGCTGATTTTCGACAAAAGAGATAACACCCCCCCATTACGTCATGCTTCAGAAATGTGGAAAATGGTCCGTTTTCAAATGTTTTATTTTTGAACGTCAGTTCACATTTGTAGGTGGATCATCAGTGTTAGAGCTAAAATTAGCATGTTTAAAGTGATTTTCATGCTTCCAGGGGCTCGGGAAGTGAAATAAATACCATTTGGAGGCATTTAATGTTCGAGCAAAAACGGCTGATT
Organism: Lissotriton vulgaris; assembly: GCF_964263255.1. NCBI lineage: Eukaryota > Metazoa > Chordata > Amphibia > Caudata > Salamandridae > Lissotriton > Lissotriton vulgaris. The sequence continues at coordinate 129,521 of NW_028241765.1, read as the reverse complement.
TTCGACAAAAGAGATAACACCCCCCCATTACGTCATGCTTCAGAGATGTGGAAAATGGTCCGTTTTTAAATGTTTTATTTTTGAACGTCAGTTCACATTTGTAGGTGGATCATCAGTGTTAGAGCTAAAATTAGCATTTTTAAAGTGATTTTCATGCTTCCAGGGGCCCAAAACACAAGATTTATGGAATGGTTAAAAGTGCATGAAAATGGCCAATTTACCCACTCTGAGTTCTCAAAAAGGGTTTCTTCACCCCGGGAAGTTAATTAAATACCATTTGGAGGCATTTAATGTTCGAGCAAAAACGGCTGATTTTTGACAAAAGAGATAACACCCCCCCCATTACGTCATGCTTCAGAAATGTGGAAAATGGTCCGTTTTCAAATGTTTTATTTTTGAACGTCAGTTCACATTTGTAGGTGGATCATCAGTGTTAGAGCTAAAATTAGCATGTTTAAAGTGATTTTCATGCTTCCAGGGGCTCGGGAAGTTAATTAAATACCATTTGGAGGCATTTAATATTCGAGCAAAAACGGCTGATTTTCGACAAAAGAGATAACACCCCCCCATTACGTCATGCTTCAGAAATGTGGAAAATGGTCCGTTTTCAAATGTTTTATTTTTGAACGTCAGTTCACATTTGTAGGTGGATCATCAGTGTTAGAGCTAAAATTAGCATGTTTAAAGTGATTTTCATGCTTCCAGGGGCCCAAAACACAAGATTAATGGAATGGTTAAAAGTGCATGAAAATGGCCAATTTACTCACTCTGAGTTCTCAAAAAGGGTTTCTTCACCCCGGAAAGTGAAATAAATACCATTTGGAGGCATTTAATGTTCGAGCAAAAACGGCTGATTTTCGACAAAAGAGATAACACCCCCCCCATTACGTCATGCTTCAGAAATGTGGAAAATGGTCCGTTTTCAAATGTTTTATTTTTGAACGTCAGTTCACATTTGTAGGTGGATCATCAGTGTTAGAGCTAAAATTAGCATGTTTAAAGTGATTTTCATGCTTCCAGGGGCTCGGGAAGTTAATTAAATACCATTTGGAGGCATTTAATGTTCGAGCAAAAACGGCTGATTTTCGACAAAAGAGATAACACCCCCCATTACGTCATGCTTCAGAAATGTGGAAAATGGTCCGTTTTCAAATGTTTTATTTTTGAACGTCAGTTCACATTTGTAGGTGGATCATCAGTGTTAGAGCTAAAATTAGCATGTTTAAAGTGATTTTCATGCTTCCAGGGGCTCGGGAAGTGAAATAAATACCATTTGGAGGCATTTAATGTTCGAGCAAAAACGGCTGATTTTCGACAAAAGAGATAACACCCCCCCATTACGTCATGCTTCAGAGATGTGGAAAATGGTCCGTTTTCAAATGTTTTATTTTTGAACGTCAGTTCACATTTGTAGGTGGATCATCAGTGTTAGAGCTAAAATTAGCATGTTTAAAGTGATTTTCATGCTTCCAGGGGCCCAAAACACAAGATTTATGGAATGGTTAAAAGTGCATGAAAATGGCCAATTCACCCACTCTGAGTTCTCAAAAAGGGTTTCTTCACCCCGGGAAGTTAATTAAATACCATTTGGAGGCATTTAATGTTCGAGCAAAAACGGCAGATTTTTGACAAAAGAGATAACACCCCCCCATTACGTCATGCTTCAGAAATGTGGAAAATGGTCCGTTTTCAAATGTTTTATTTTTGAACGTCAGTTCACATTTGTAGGTGGATCATCAGTGTTAGAGCTAAAATTAGCATGTTTAAAGTGATTTTCATGCTTCCAGGGGCTCGGGAAGTGAAATAAATACCATTTGGAGGCATTTAATGTTCGAGCAAAAACGGCTGATTTTCGACAAAAGAGATAACACCCCCCCATTACGTCATGCTTCAGAGATGTGGAAAATGGTCCGTTTTCAAATGTTTTATTTTTGAACGTCAGTTCACATTTGTAGGTGGATCATCAGTGTTAGAGCTAAAATTAGCATGTTTAAAGTGATTTTCATGCTTCCAGGGGCCCAAAACACAAGATTTATGGAATGGTTAAAAGTGCATGAAAATGGCCAATTTACCCACTCTGAGTTCTCAAAAAGGGTTTCTTCACCCCGGGAAGTTAATTAAATACCATTAGGAGGCATTTAATGTTCGAGCAAAAACGGCTGATTTTTGACAAAAGAGATAACACCCCCCCATTACGTCATGCTTCAGAAATGTGGAAAATGGTCCGTTTTCAAATGTTTTATTTTTGAACGTCAGTTCACATTTGTAGGTGGATCATCAGTGTTAGAGCTAAAATTAGCATGTTTAAAGTGATTTTCATGCTTCCAGGGGCTCGGGAAGTTAATTAAATACCATTTGGAGGCATTTAATGTTCGAGCAAAAACGGCTGATTTTCGACAAAAGAGATAACACCCCCCCATTACGTCATGCTTCAGAAATGTGGAAAATGGTCCGTTTTCAAATGTTTTATTTTTGAACGTCAGTTCACATTTGTAGGTGGATCATCAGTGTTAGAGCTAAAATTAGCATGTTTAAAGTGATTTTCATGCTTCCAGGGGCCCAAAACACAAGATTAATGGAATGGTTAAAAGTGCATGAAAATGGCCAATTTACTCACTCTGAGTTCTCAAAAAGCGTTTCTTCACCCCGGAAAGTGAAATAAATATCATTTGGAGGCATTTAATGTTCGAGCAAAAACGGCTGATTTTCGACAAAAGAGATAACACCCCCCCATTACGTCATGCTTCAGAAATGTGGAAAATGGTCCGTTTTCAAATGTTTTATTTTTGAACGTCAGTTCACATTTGTAGGTGGATCATCAGTGTTAGAGCTAAAATTAGCATGTTTAAAGTGATTTTCATGCTTCCAGGGGCTCGGGAAGTTAATTAAATACCATTTGGAGGCATTTAATGTTCGAGCAAAAACGGCTGATTTTCGACAAAAGAGATAACACCCCCCCATTACGTCATGCTTCAGAAATGTGGAAAATGGTCCGTTTTCAAATGTTTTATTTTTGAACGTCAGTTCACATTTGTAGGTGGATCATCAGTGTTAGAGCTAAAATTAGCATGTTTAAAGTGATTTTCATGCTTCCAGGGGCCCAAAACACAAGATTAATGGAATGGTTAAAAGTGCATGAAAATGGCCAATTTACTCACTCTGAGTTCTCAAAAAGGGTTTCTTCACCCCGGAAAGTGAAATAAATACCATTTGGAGGCATTTAATGTTCGAGCAAAAACGGCTGATTTTCGACAAAAGAGATAACACCCCCCCATTACGTCATGCTTCAGAAATGTGGAAAATGGTCCGTTTTCAAATGTTTTATTTTTGAACGTCAGTTCACATTTGTAGGTGGATCATCAGTGTTAGAGCTAAAATTAGCATGTTTAAAGTGATTTTCATGCTTCCAGGGGCTCGGGAAGTTAATTAAATACCATTTGGAGGCATTTAATGTTCGAGCAAAAACGGCTGATTTTCGACAAAAGAGATAACACCCCCCCATTACGTCATGCTTCAGAAATGTGGAAAATGGTCCGTTTTCAAATATTTTATTTTTGAACGTCAGTTCACATTTGTAGGTGGATCATCAGTGTTAGAGCTAAAATTAGCATGTTTAAAGTGATTTTCATGCTTCCAGGGGCCCAAAACACAAGATTTATGGAATGGTTAAAAGTGCATGAAAATGGCCAATTTACTCACTCTGAGTTCTCAAAAAGGGTTTCTTCACCCCGGGAAGTGAAATAAATACCATTTGGAGGCATTTAATGTTCGAGCAAAAACGGCTGATTTTCGACAAAAGAGATAACACCCCCCCATTACGTCATGCTTCAGAAATGTGGAAAATGGTCCGTTTTCAAATGTTTTATTTTTGAACGTCAGTTCACATTTGTAGGTGGATCATCAGTGTTAGAGCTAAAATTAGCATGTTTAAAGTGATTTTCATGCTTCCAGGGGCTCGGGAAGTTAATTAAATACCATTTGGAGGCATTTAATGTTCGAGCAAAAACGGCTGATTTTCGACAAAAGAGATAACACCCCCCCATTACGTCATGCTTCAGAAATGTGGAAAATGGTCCGTTTTCAAATGTTTTATTTTTGAACGTCAGTTCACATTTGTAGGTGGATCATCAGTGTTAGAGCTAAAATTAGCATGTTTAAAGTGATTTTCATGCTTCCAGGGGCCTAAAACACAAGATTTATGGAATGGTTAAAAGTGCATGAAAATGGCCAATTTATTCACTCTGAGTTCTCAAAAAGGGTTTCTTCACCCCGGGAAGTTAATTAAATACCATTTGGAGGCATTTAATGTTCGAGCAAAAACGGCTGATTTTCGACAAAAGAGATAACACCCCCCCATTACGTCATGCTTCAGAAATGTGGAAAATGGTCCGTTTTCAAATGTTTTATTTTTGAACGTCAGTTCACATTTGTAGATGGATCATCAGTGTTAGAGCTAAAATTAGCATGTTTAAAGTAATTTTCATGCTTCCAGGGGCTCGGGAAGTTAATTAAATACCATTTGGAGGCATTTAATGTTCAAGCAAAAACGGCTGATTTTCGACAAAAGAGATAACACCCCCCCATTACGTCATGCTTCAGAAATGTGGAAAATGGTCCGTTTTCAAATGTTTTATTTTTGAACATCAGTTCACATTTGTAGGTGGATCATCAGTGTTAGAGCTAAAATTAGCATGTTTAAAGTGATTTTCATGCTTCCAGGGGCTCGGGAAGTTAATTAAATACCATTTGGAGGCATTTAATATTCGAGCAAAAATGGCTGATTTTCGACAAAAGAGATAACACCCCCCCCATTACGTCATGCTTCAGAAATGTGGAAAATGGTCCGTTTTCAAATGTTTTATTTTTGAACGTCAGTTCACATTTGTAGGTGGATCATCAGTGTTAGAGCTAAAATTAGCATGTTTAAAGTGATTTTCATGCTTCCAGGGGCCCAAAACACAAGATTTATGGCATGGTTAAAAGTGCATGAAAATGGCCAATTTACTCACTCTGAGTTCTCAAAAAGGGTTTCTTCACCCCGGGAAGTTAATTAAATACCATTTGGAGGCATTTAATGTTCGAGCAAAAACGGCTGATTTTCGACAAAAGAGATAACACCCCCCCATTACGTCATGCTTCAGAAATGTGGAAAATGGTCCGTTTTCAAATGTTTTATTTTTGAACGTCAGTTCACATTTGTAGGTGGATCATCAGTGTTAGAGCTAAAATTAGCATGTTTAAAGTGATTTTCATGCTTCCAGGGGCTCGGGAAGTTAATTAAATACCATTTGGAGGCATTTAATGTTCGAGCAAAAACGGCTGATTTTCGACAAAAGAGATAACACCCCCCCATTACGTCATGCTTCAGAAATGTGGAAAATGGTCCGTTTTCAAATGTTTTATTTTTGAACGTCAGTTCACATTTGTAGGTGGATCATCAGTGTTAGAGCTAAAATTAGCATGTTTAAAGTGATTTTCATGCTTCCAGGGGCTCGAGAAGTTAATTAAATACCATTTGGAGGCATTTAATGTTCGAGCAAAAACGGCTGATTTTCGACAAAAGAGATAACACCCCCCCATTACGTCATGCTTCAGAAATGTGGAAAATGGTCCGTTTTCAAATGTTTTATTTTTGAACGTCAGTTCACATTTGTAGGTGGATCATCAGTGTTAGAGCTAAAATTAGCATGTTTAAAGTGATTTTCATGCTTCCAGGGGCTCGGGAAGTGAAATAAATACCATTTGGAGGCATTTAATGTTCGAGCAAAAACGGCTGATTTTCGACAAAAGAGATAACACCCCCCCATTACGTCATGCTTCAGAAATGTGGAAAATGGTCCGTTTTCAAATGTTTTATTTTTGAACGTCAGTTCACATTTGTAGGTGGATCATCAGTGTTAGAGCTAAAATTAGCATGTTTAAAGTGATTTTCATGCTTCCAGGGGCCCAAAACACAAGATTTATGGAATGGTTAAAAGTGCATGAAAATGGCCAATTTACTCACTCTGAGTTCTCAAAAAGGGTTTCTTCACCCCGGGAAGTTAATTAAATACCATTTGGAGGCATTTAATGTTCGAGCAAAAACGGCTGATTTTCGACAAAAGAGATAACACCCCCCCTTTACGTCATGCTTCAGAAATGTGGAAAATGGTCCGTTTTCAAATGTTTTATTTTTGAACGTCAGTTCACATTTGTAGGTGGATCATCAGTGTTAGAGCTAAAATCAGCATGTTTAAAGTGATTTTCATGCTTCCAGGGGCTCGGGAAGTTAATTAAATACCATTTGGAGGCATTTAATGTTCGAGCAAAAACGGCTGATTTTCGACAAAAGAGATAACACCCCCCCATTACGTCATGCTTCAGAAATGTGGAAAATGGTCCGTTTTCAAATGTTTTATTTTTGAACGTCAGTTCACATTTGTAGGTGGATCATCAGTGTTAGAGCTAAAATTAGCATGTTTAAAGTGATTTTCATGCTTCCAGGGGCCCAAAACACAAGATTTATGGAATGGTTAAAAGTGCATGAAAATGGCCAATTTACTCACTCTGAGTTCTCAAAAAGGGTTTCTTCACCCCGGGAAGTGAAATAAATACCATTTGGAGGCATTTAATGTTCGAGAAAAAACGGCTGATTTTCGACAAAAGAGATAACACCCCCCCATTACGTCATGCTTCAGAAATGTGGAAAATGGTCCGTTTTCATATGTTTTATTTTTGAACGTCAGTTCACATTTGTAGGTGGATCATCAGTGTTAGAGTTAAAATTAGCATGTTTAAAGTGATTTTCATGCTTCCAGGGGCCCAAAACACAAGATTTATGGAATGGTTAAAAGTGCATGAAAATGGCCAATTTACTCACTCTGAGTTCTCAAAAAGGGTTTCTTCACCCCGGGAAGTGAAATAAATACCATTTGGAGGCATTTAATGTTCGAGCAAAAACGGCTGATTTTCGACAAAAGAGATAACACCCCCCCATTACGTCATGCTTCAGAAATGTGGAAAATGGTCCGTTTTCAAATGTTTTATTTTTGAACGTCAGTTCACATTTGTAGGTGGATCATCAGTGTTAGAGCTAAAATTAGCATGTTTAAAGTGATTTTCATGCTTCCAGGGGCTCGGGAAGTTAATTAAATACCATTTGGAGGCATTTAATGTTCGAGCAAAAACGGCTGATTTTCGACAAAAGAGATAACACCCCCCCATTACGTCATGCTTCAGAAATGTGGAAAATGGTCCGTTTTCAAATGTTTTATTTTTGAACGTCAGTTCACATTTGTAGGTGGATCATCAGTGTTAGAGCTAAAATTAGCATGTTTAAAGTGATTTTCATGCTTCCAGGGGCCTAAAACACAAGATTTATGGAATGGTTAAAAGTGCATGAAAATGGCCAATTTATTCACTCTGAGTTCTCAAAAAGGGTTTCTTCACCCCGGGAAGTTAATTAAATACCATTTGGAGGCATTTAATGTTCGAGCAAAAACGGCTGATTTTCGACAAAAGAGATAACACCCCCCCATTACGTCATGCTTCAGAAATGTGGAAAATGGTCCGTTTTCAAATGTTTTATTTTTGAACGTCAGTTCACATTTGTAGATGGATCATCAGTGTTAGAGCTAAAATTAGCATGTTTAAAGTTATTTTCATGCTTCCAGGGGCTCGGGAAGTTAATTAAATACCATTTGGAGGCATTTAATGTTCAAGCAAAAACGGCTGATTTTCGACAAAAGAGATAACACCCCCCCATTACGTCATGCTTCAGAAATGTGGAAAATGGTCCGTTTTCAAATGTTTTATTTTTGAACATCAGTTCACATTTGTAGGTGGATCATCAGTGTTAGAGCTAAAATTAGCATGTTTAAAGTGATTTTCATGCTTCCAGGGGCTCGGGAAGTTAATTAAATACCATTTGGAGGCATTTAATGTTCGAGCAAAAATGGCTGATTTTCGACAAAAGAGATAACACCCCCCCCATTACGTCATGCTTCAGAAATGTGGAAAATGGTCCGTTTTCAAATGTTTTATTTTTGAACGTCAGTTCACATTTGTAGGTGGATCATCAGTGTTAGAGCTAAAATTAGCATGTTTAAAGTGATTTTCATGCTTCCAGGGGCCCAAAACACAAGATTTATGGCATGGTTAAAAGTGCATGAAAATGGCCAATTTACTCACTCTGAGTTCTCAAAAAGGGTTTCTTCACCCCGGGAAGTTAATTAAATACCATTTGGAGGCATTTAATGTTCGAGCAAAAACGGCTGATTTTTGACAAAAGAGATAACACCCCCCCATTACGTCATGCTTCAGAAATGTGGAAAATGGTCCGTTTTCAAATGTTTTATTTTTGAACGTCAGTTCACATTTGTAGGTGGATCATCAGTGTTAGAGCTAAAATTAGCATGTTTAAAGTGATTTTCATGCTTCCAGGGGCTCGGGAAGTTAATTAAATACCATTTGGAGGCATTTAATGTTCGAGCAAAAACGGCTGATTTTCGACAAAACAGATAACACCCCCCCATTACGTCATGCTTCAGAAATGTGGAAAATGGTCCGTTTTCAAATGTTTTATTTTTGAACGTCAGTTCACATTTGTAGGTGGATCATCAGTGTTAGAGCTAAAATTAGCATGTTTAAAGTGATTTTCATGCTTCCAGGGGCTCGGGAAGTGAAATAAATACCATTTGGAGGCATTTAATGTTCGAGCAAAAACGGCTGATTTTCGACAAAAGAGATAACACCCCCCCATTACGTCATGCTTCAGAAATGTGGAAAATGGTCCATTTTCAAATGTTTTATTTTTGAACGTCAGTTCACATTTGTAGGTGGATCATCAGTGTTAGAGCTAAAATTAGCATGTTTAAAGTGATTTTCATGCTTCCAGGGGCCCAAAACACAAGATTAATGGAATGGTTAAAAGTGCATGAAAATGGCCAATTTACTCACTCTGAGTTCTCAAAAAGGGTTTCTTCACCCCGGGAAGTTAATTAAATACCATTTGGAGGCATTTAATGTTCGAGCAAAAACGGCTGATTTTCGACAAAAGAGATAACACCCCCCCCATTACGTCATGCTTCAGAAATGTGGAAAATGGTCCGTTTTCAAATGTTTTATTTTTGAACGTCAGTTCACATTTGTAGGTGGATCATCAGTGTTAGAGCTAAAATTAGCATGTTTAAAGTGATTTTCATGCATCCAGGGGCCCAAAACAAAAGAGTAATGGAATGGTTAAAAGTGCATGAAAATGGCCAATTTACTCACTCTGAGTTCTCAAAAAGGGTTTCTTCACCCCGGAAAGTGAAATAAATACCATTTGGAGGCATTTAATGTTCGAGCAAAAACGGCTGATTTTCAACAAAAGAGATAACACCCCCCCATTACGTCATGCTTCAGAAATGTGGAAAATGGTCCGTTTTCAAATGTTTTATTTTTGAACGTCAGTTCACATTTGTAGGTGGATCATCAGTGTTAGAGCTAAAATTAGCATGTTTAAAGTGATTTTCATGCTTCCAGGGGCTCGGGAAGTTAATTAAATACCATTTGGAGGCATTTAATGTTCGAGCAAAAACGGCTGATTTTCGACAAAAGAGATAACACCCCCCCATTACGTCATGCTTCAGAGATGTGGAAAATGGTCCGTTTTCAAATGTTTTATTTTTGAACGTCAGTTCACATTTGTAGGTGGATCATCAGTGTTAGAGCTAAAATTAGCATGTTTAAAGTGATTTTCATGCTTCCAGGGGCCCAAAACACAAGATTTATGGAATGGTTAAAAGTGCATGAAAATGGCCAATTTACCCACTCTGAGTTCTCAAAAAGGGTTTCTTCACCCCGGGAAGTTAATTAAATACCATTTGGAGGCATTTAATGTTCGAGCAAAAACGGCTGATTTTTGACAAAAGAGATAACACCCCCCCATTACGTCATGCTTCAGAAATGTGGAAAATGGTCCGTTTTCAAATGTTTTATTTTTGAACGTCAGTTCACATTTGTAGGTGGATCATCAGTGTTAGAGCTAAAATTAGCATGTTTAAAGTGATTTTCATGCTTCCAGGGGCTCGGGAAGTTAATTAAATACCATTTGGAGGCATTTAATGTTCGAGCAAAAACGGCTGATTTTCGACAAAACAGATAACACCCCCCCATTACGTCATGCTTCAGAAATGTGGAAAATGGTCCGTTTTCAAATGTTTTATTTTTGAACGTCAGTTCACATTTGTAGGTGGATCATCAGTGTTAGAGCTAAAATTAGCATGTTTAAAGTGATTTTCATGCTTCCAGGGGCTCGGGAAGTGAAATAAATACCATTTGGAGGCATTTAATGTTCGAGCAAAAACGGCTGATTTTCGACAAAAGAGATAACACCCCCCCATTACGTCATGCTTCAGAAATGTGGAAAATGGTCCATTTTCAAATGTTTTATTTTTGAACGTCAGTTCACATTTGTAGGTGGATCATCAGTGTTAGAGCTAAAATTAGCATGTTTAAAGTGATTTTCATGCTTCCAGGGGCCCAAAACACAAGATTAATGGAATGGTTAAAAGTGCATGAAAATGGCCAATTTACTCACTCTGAGTTCTCAAAAAGGGTTTCTTCACCCCGGGAAGTTAATTAAATACCATTTGGAGGCATTTAATGTTCGAGCAAAAACGGCTGATTTTCGACAAAAGAGATAACACCCCCCCCATTACGTCATGCTTCAGAAATGTGGAAAATGGTCCGTTTTCAAATGTTTTATTTTTGAACGTCAGTTCACATTTGTAGGTGGATCATCAGTGTTAGAGCTAAAATTAGCATGTTTAAAGTGATTTTCATGCATCCAGGGGCCCAAAACAAAAGAGTAATGGAATGGTTAAAAGTGCATGAAAATGGCCAATTTACTCACTCTGAGTTCTCAAAAAGGGTTTCTTCACCCCGGAAAGTGAAATAAATACCATTTGGAGGCATTTAATGTTCGAGCAAAAACGGCTGATTTTCAACAAAAGAGATAACACCCCCCCATTACGTCATGCTTCAGAAATGTGGAAAATGGTCCGTTTTCAAATGTTTTATTTTTGAACGTCAGTTCACATTTGTAGGTGGATCATCAGTGTTAGAGCTAAAATTAGCATGTTTAAAGTGATTTTCATGCTTCCAGGGGCTCGGGAAGTTAATTAAATACCATTTGGAGGCATTTAATGTTCGAGCAAAAACGGCTGATTTTCGACAAAAGAGATAACACCCCCCCATTACGTCATGCTTCAGAGATGTGGAAAATGGTCCGTTTTCAAATGTTTTATTTTTGAACGTCAGTTCACATTTGTAGGTGGATCATCAGTGTTAGAGCTAAAATTAGCATGTTTAAAGTGATTTTCATGCTTCCAGGGGCCCAAAACACAAGATTTATGGAATGGTAAAAGTGCATGAAAATGGGCAATTTACTCACTCTGAGTTCTCAAAAAGGGTTTCTTCACCCCGGGAAGTTAATTAAATACCATTTGGAGGCATTTAATGTTCGAGCAAAAACGGCTGATTTTCGACAAAAGAGATAACACCCCCCCATTACGTCATGCTTCAGAAATGTGGAAAATGGTCCGTTTTCAAATGTTTTATTTTTGAACGTCAGTTCACATTTGTAGGTGGATCATCAGTGTTAGAGCTAAAATTAGCATGTTTAAAGTGATTTTCATGCTTCCAGGGGCTCGGGAAGTTAATTAAATACCATTTGGAGGCATTTAATGTTCGAGCAAAAACGGCTGATTTTCGACAAAAGAGATAACACCCCCCCCATTACGTCATGCTTCAGAAATGTGGAAAATGGTCCGTTTTCAAATGTTTTATTTTTGAACGTCAGTTCACATTTGTAGGTGGATCATCAGTGTTAGAGCTAAAATTAGCATGTTTAAAGTGATTTTCATGCTTCCAGGGGCCCAAAACACAAGATTTATGGAATGGTTAAAAGTGCATGAAAATGGCCAATTTACTCACTCTGAGTTCTCAAAAAGGGTTTCTTCACCCCGGGAAGTTAATTAAATACCATTTGGAGGCATTTAATGTTCGAGCAAAAACGGCTGATTTTCGACAAAAGAGATAACACCCCCCCATTACGTCATGCTTCAGAAATGTGGAAAATGGTCCGTTTTCAAATGTTTTATTTTTGAACGTCAGTTCACATTTGTAGGTGGATCATCAGTGTTAGAGCTAAAATTAGCATGTTTAAAGTGATTTTCATGCTTCCAGGGGCCCAAAACACAAGATTTATGGAATGGTTAAAAGTGCATGAAAATGGCCAATTTACTCACTCTGAGTTCTCAAAAAGGGTTTCTTCACCCCGGGAAGTTAATTAAATACCATTTGGAGGCATTTAATGTTCAAGCAAAAACGGCTGATTTTCGACAAAAGAGATAACACCCCCCCATTATGTCATGCTTCAGAAATGTGGAAAATGGTCCGTTTTCAAATGTTTTATTTTTGAACGTCAGTTCACATTTGTAGGTGGATCATCAGTGTTAGAGCTAAAATTAGCATGTTTAAAGTGATTTTCATGCTTCCAGGGGCTCGGGAAGTTAATTAAATACCATTTGGAGGCATTTAATGTTCGAGCAAAAACGGCTGATTTTCGACAAAAGAGATAACACCCCCCCATTACGTCATGCTTCAGAAATGTGGAAAATGGTCCGTTTTCAAATGTTTTATTTTTGAACGTCAGTTCACATTTGTAGGTGGATCATCAGTGTTAGAGCTAAAATTAGCATGTTTAAAGTGATTTTCATGCTTCCAGGGGCTCGAGAAGTTAATTAAATACCATTTGGAGGCATTTAATGTTCGAGCAAAAACGGCTGATTTTCGACAAAAGAGATAACACCCCCCCATTACGTCATGCTTCAGAAATGTGGAAAATGGTCCGTTTTCAAATGTTTTATTTTTGAACGTCAGTTCACATTTGTAGGTGGATCATCAGTGTTAGAGCTAAAATTAGCATGTTTAAAGTGATTTTCATGCTTCCAGGGGCTCGGGAAGGGAAATAAATACCATTTGGAGGCATTTAATGTTCGAGCAAAAACGGCTGATTTTCGACAAAAGAGATAACACCCCCCCATTACGTCATGCTTCAGAAATGTGGAAAATGGTCCGTTTTCAAATGTTTTATTTTTGAACGTCAGTTCACATTTGTAGGTGGATCATCAGTGTTAGAGCTAAAATTAGCATGTTTAAAGTGATTTTCATGCTTCCAGGGGCCCAAAACACAAGATTTATGGAATGGTTAAAAGTGCATGAAAATGGCCAATTTACTCACTCTGAGTTCTCAAAAAGGGTTTCTTCACCCCGGGAAGTTAATTAAATACCATTTGGAGGCATTTAATGTTCGAGCAAAAACGGCTGATTTTCGACAAAAGAGATAACACCCCCCCCATTACGTCATGCTTCAGAAATGTGGAAAATGGTCCGTTTTCAAATGTTTTATTTTTGAACGTCAGTTCACATTTGTAGGTGGATCATCAGTGTTAGAGCTAAAATTAGCATGTTTAAAGTGATTTTCATGCTTCCAGGGGCTCGGGAAGTTAATTAAATACCATTTGGAGGCATTTAATGTTCGAGCAAAAACGGCTGATTTTCGACAAAAGAGATAACACCCCCCCATTACGTCATGCTTCAGAAATGTGGAAAATGGTCCGTTTTCAAATGTTTTATTTTTGAACGTCAGTTCACATTTGTAGGTGGATCATCAGTGTTAGAGCTAAAATTAGCATGTTTAAAGTGATTTTCATGCTTCCAGGGGCTCGGGAAGTGAAATAAATACCATTTGGAGGCATTTAATGTTCGAGCAAAAACGGCTGATTTTCGACAAAAGAGATAACACCCCCCCATTACGTCATGCTTCAGAGATGTGGAAAATGGTCCGTTTTTAAATGTTTTATTTTTGAACGTCAGTTCACATTTGTAGGTGGATCATCAGTGTTAGAGCTAAAATTAGCATTTTTAAAGTGATTTTCATGCTTCCAGGGGCCCAAAACACAAGATTTATGGAATGGTTAAAAGTGCATGAAAATGGCCAATTTACCCACTCTGAGTTCTCAAAAAGGGTTTCTTCACCCCGGGAAGTTAATTAAATACCATTTGGAGGCATTTAATGTTCGAGCAAAAACGGCTGATTTTTGACAAAAGAGATAACACCCCCCCCATTACGTCATGCTTCAGAAATGTGGAAAATGGTCCGTTTTCAAATGTTTTATTTTTGAACGTCAGTTCACATTTGTAGGTGGATCATCAGTGTTAGAGCTAAAATTAGCATGTTTAAAGTGATTTTCATGCTTCCAGGGGCTCGGGAAGTTAATTAAATACCATTTGGAGGCATTTAATGTTCGAGCAAAAACGGCTGATTTTCGACAAAAGAGATAACACCCCCCCATTACGTCATGCTTCAGAAATGTGGAAAATGGTCCGTTTTCAAATGTTTTATTTTTGAACGTCAGTTCACATTTGTAGGTGGATCATCAGTGTTAGAGCTAAAATTAGCATGTTTAAAGTGATTTTCATGCTTCCAGGGGCCCAAAACACAAGATTAATGGAATGGTTAAAAGTGCATGAAAATGGCCAATTTACTCACTCTGAGTTCTCAAAAAGGGTTTCTTCACCCCGGAAAGTGAAATAAATACCATTTGGAGGCATTTAATGTTCGAGCAAAAACGGCTGATTTTCGACAAAAGAGATAACACCCCCCCCATTACGTCATGCTTCAGAAATGTGGAAAATGGTCCGTTTTCAAATGTTTTATTTTTGAACGTCAGTTCACATTTGTAGGTGGATCATCAGTGTTAGAGCTAAAATTAGCATGTTTAAAGTGATTTTCATGCTTCCAGGGGCTCGGGAAGTTAATTAAATACCATTTGGAGGCATTTAATGTTCGAGCAAAAACGGCTGATTTTCGACAAAAGAGATAACACCCCCCCATTACGTCATGCTTCAGAAATGTGGAAAATGGTCCGTTTTCAAATGTTTTATTTTTGAACGTCAGTTCACATTTGTAGGTGGATCATCAGTGTTAGAGCTAAAATTAGCATGTTTAAAGTGATTTTCATGCTTCCAGGGGCTCGGGAAGTGAAATAAATACCATTTGGAGGCATTTAATGTTCGAGCAAAAACGGCTGATTTTCGACAAAAGAGATAACACCCCCCCATTACGTCATGCTTCAGAGATGTGGAAAATGGTCCGTTTTCAAATGTTTTATTTTTGAACGTCAGTTCACATTTGTAGGTGGATCATCAGTGTTAGAGCTAAAATTAGCATGTTTAAAGTGATTTTCATGCTTCCAGGGGCCCAAAACACAAGATTTATGGAATGGTTAAAAGTGCATGAAAATGGCCAATTCACCCACTCTGAGTTCTCAAAAAGGGTTTCTTCACCCCGGGAAGTTAATTAAATACCATTTGGAGGCATTTAATGTTCGAGCAAAAACGGCAGATTTTTGACAAAAGAGATAACACCCCCCCATTACGTCATGCTTCAGAAATGTGGAAAATGGTCCGTTTTCAAATGTTTTATTTTTGAACGTCAGTTCACATTTGTAGGTGGATCATCAGTGTTAGAGCTAAAATTAGCATGTTTAAAGTGATTTTCATGCTTCCAGGGGCTCGGGAAGTTAATTAAATACCATTTGGAGGCATTTAATGTTCGAGCAAAAACGGCTGATTTTCGACAAAAGAGATAACACCCCCCCATTACGTCATGCTTCAGAAATGTGGAAAATGGTCCGTTTTCAAATATTTTATTTTTGAACGTCAGTTCACATTTGTAGGTGGATCATCAGTGTTAGAGCTAAAATTAGCATGTTTAAAGTGATTTTCATGCTTCCAGGGGCCCAAAACACAAGATTTATGGAATGGTTAAAAGTGCATGAAAATGGCCAATTTACTCACTCTGAGTTCTCAAAAAGGGTTTCTTCACCCCGGGAAGTGAAATAAATACCATTTGGAGGCATTTAATGTTCGAGCAAAAACGGCTGATTTTCGACAAAAGAGATAACACCCCCCCATTACGTCATGCTTCAGAAATGTGGAAAATGGTCCGTTTTCAAATGTTTTATTTTTGAACGTCAGTTCACATTTGTAGGTGGATCATCAGTGTTAGAGCTAAAATTAGCATGTTTAAAGTGATTTTCATGCTTCCAGGGGCTCGGGAAGTTAATTAAATACCATTTGGAGGCATTTAATGTTCGAGCAAAAACGGCTGATTTTCGACAAAAGAGATAACACCCCCCCATTACGTCATGCTTCAGAAATGTGGAAAATGGTCCGTTTTCAAATGTTTTATTTTTGAACGTCAGTTCACATTTGTAGGTGGATCATCAGTGTTAGAGCTAAAATTAGCATGTTTAAAGTGATTTTCATGCTTCCAGGGGCCTAAAACACAAGATTTATGGAATGGTTAAAAGTGCATGAAAATGGCCAATTTATTCACTCTGAGTTCTCAAAAAGGGTTTCTTCACCCCGGGAAGTTAATTAAATACCATTTGGAGGCATTTAATGTTCGAGCAAAAACGGCTGATTTTCGACAAAAGAGATAACACCCCCCCATTACGTCATGCTTCAGAAATGTGGAAAATGGTCCGTTTTCAAATGTTTTATTTTTGAACGTCAGTTCACATTTGTAGATGGATCATCAGTGTTAGAGCTAAAATTAGCATGTTTAAAGTTATTTTCATGCTTCCAGGGGCTCGGGAAGTTAATTAAATACCATTTGGAGGCATTTAATGTTCAAGCAAAAACGGCTGATTTTCGACAAAAGAGATAACACCCCCCCATTACGTCATGCTTCAGAAATGTGGAAAATGGTCCGTTTTCAAATGTTTTATTTTTGAACATCAGTTCACATTTGTAGGTGGATCATCAGTGTTAGAGCTAAAATTAGCATGTTTAAAGTGATTTTCATGCTTCCAGGGGCTCGGGAAGTTAATTAAATACCATTTGGAGGCATTTAATGTTCGAGCAAAAATGGCTGATTTTCGACAAAAGAGATAACACCCCCCCCATTACGTCATGCTTCAGAAATGTGGAAAATGGTCCGTTTTCAAATGTTTTATTTTTGAACGTCAGTTCACATTTGTAGGTGGATCATCAGTGTTAGAGCTAAAATTAGCATGTTTAAAGTGATTTTCATGCTTCCAGGGGCCCAAAACACAAGATTTATGGCATGGTTAAAAGTGCATGAAAATGGCCAATTTACTCACTCTGAGTTCTCAAAAAGGGTTTCTTCACCCCGGGAAGTTAATTAAATACCATTTGGAGGCATTTAATGTTCGAGCAAAAACGGCTGATTTTCGACAAAAGAGATAACACCCCCCCATTACGTCATGCTTCAGAAATGTGGAAAATGGTCCGTTTTCAAATGTTTTATTTTTGAACGTCAGTTCACATTTGTAGGTGGATCATCAGTGTTAGAGCTAAAATTAGCATGTTTAAAGTGATTTTCATGCTTCCAGGGGCTCGGGAAGTTAATTAAATACCATTTGGAGGCATTTAATGTTCGAGCAAAAACGGCTGATTTTCGACAAAAGAGATAACACCCCCCCATTACGTCATGCTTCAGAAATGTGGAAAATGGTCCGTTTTCAAATGTTTTATTTTTGAACGTCAGTTCACATTTGTAGGTGGATCATCAGTGTTAGAGCTAAAATTAGCATGTTTAAAGTGATTTTCATGCTTCCAGGGGCTCGAGAAGTTAATTAAATACCATTTGGAGGCATTTAATGTTCGAGCAAAAACGGCTGATTTTCGACAAAAGAGATAACACCCCCCCATTACGTCATGCTTCAGAAATGTGGAAAATGGTCCGTTTTCAAATGTTTTATTTTTGAACGTCAGTTCACATTTGTAGGTGGATCATCAGTGTTAGAGCTAAAATTAGCATGTTTAAAGTGATTTTCATGCTTCCAGGGGCTCGGGAAGTGAAATAAATACCATTTGGAGGCATTTAATGTTCGAGCAAAAACGGCTGATTTTCGACAAAAGAGATAACACCCCCCCATTACGTCATGCTTCAGAAATGTGGAAAATGGTCCGTTTTCAAATGTTTTATTTTTGAACGTCAGTTCACATTTGTAGGTGGATCATCAGTGTTAGAGCTAAAATTAGCATGTTTAAAGTGATTTTCATGCTTCCAGGGGCCCAAAACACAAGATTTATGGAATGGTTAAAAGTGCATGAAAATGGCCAATTTACTCACTCTGAGTTCTCAAAAAGGGTTTCTTCACCCCGGGAAGTTAATTAAATACCATTTGGAGGCATTTAATGTTCGAGCAAAAACGGCTGATTTTCGACAAAAGAGATAACACCCCCCCTTTACGTCATGCTTCAGAAATGTGGAAAATGGTCCGTTTTCAAATGTTTTATTTTTGAACGTCAGTTCACATTTGTAGGTGGATCATCAGTGTTAGAGCTAAAATCAGCATGTTTAAAGTGATTTTCATGCTTCCAGGGGCTCGGGAAGTTAATTAAATACCATTTGGAGGCATTTAATGTTCGAGCAAAAACGGCTGATTTTCGACAAAAGAGATAACACCCCCCCATTACGTCATGCTTCAGAAATGTGGAAAATGGTCCGTTTTCAAATGTTTTATTTTTGAACGTCAGTTCACATTTGTAGGTGGATCATCAGTGTTAGAGCTAAAATTAGCATGTTTAAAGTGATTTTCATGCTTCCAGGTGCCCAAAACACAAGATTTATGGAATGGTTAAAAGTGCATGAAAATGGCCAATTTACTCACTCTGAGTTCTCAAAAAGGGTTTCTTCACCCCGGGAAGTGAAATAAATACCATTTGGAGGCATTTAATGTTCGAGAAAAAACGGCTGATTTTCGACAAAAGAGATAACACCCCCCCATTACGTCATGCTTCAGAAATGTGGAAAATGGTCCGTTTTCATATGTTTTATTTTTGAACGTCAGTTCACATTTGTAGGTGGATCATCAGTGTTAGAGTTAAAATTAGCATGTTTAAAGTGATTTTCATGCTTCCAGGGGCCCAAAACACAAGATTTATGGAATGGTTAAAAGTGCATGAAAATGGCCAATTTACTCACTCTGAGTTCTCAAAAAGGGTTTCTTCACCCCGGGAAGTGAAATAAATACCATTTGGAGGCATTTAATGTTCGAGCAAAAACGGCTGATTTTCGACAAAAGAGATAACACCCCCCCCATTACGTCATGCTTCAGAAATGTGGAAAATGGTCCGTTTTCAAATGTTTTATTTTTGAACGTCAGTTCACATTTGTAGGTGGATCATCAGTGTTAGAGCTAAAATTAGCATGTTTAAAGTGATTTTCATGCTTCCAGGGGCTCGGGAAGTTAATTAAATACCATTTGGAGGCATTTAATGTTCGAGCAAAAACGGCTGATTTTCGACAAAAGAGATAACACCCCCCCATTACGTCATGCTTCAGAAATGTGGAAAATGGTCCGTTTTCAAATGTTTTATTTTTGAACGTCAGTTCACATTTGTAGGTGGATCATCAGTGTTAGAGCTAAAATTAGCATGTTTAAAGTGATTTTCATGCTTCCAGGGGCCTAAAACACAAGATTTATGGAATGGTTAAAAGTGCATGAAAATGGCCAATTTATTCACTCTGAGTTCTCAAAAAGGGTTTCTTCACCCCGGGAAGTTAATTAAATACCATTTGGAGGCATTTAATGTTCGAGCAAAAACGGCTGATTTTCGACAAAAGAGATAACACCCCCCCATTACGTCATGCTTCAGAAATGTGGAAAATGGTCCGTTTTCAAATGTTTTATTTTTGAACGTCAGTTCACATTTGTAGATGGATCATCAGTGTTAGAGCTAAAATTAGCATGTTTAAAGTTATTTTCATGCTTCCAGGGGCTCGGGAAGTTAATTAAATACCATTTGGAGGCATTTAATGTTCGAGCAAAAATGGCTGATTTTCGACAAAAGAGATAACACCCCCCCCATTACGTCATGCTTCAGAAATGTGGAAAATGGTCCGTTTTCAAATGTTTTATTTTTGAACGTCAGTTCACATTTGTAGGTGGATCATCAGTGTTAGAGCTAAAATTAGCATGTTTAAAGTGATTTTCATGCTTCCAGGGGCCCAAAACACAAGATTTATGGCATGGTTAAAAGTGCATGAAAATGGCCAATTTACTCACTCTGAGTTCTCAAAAAGGGTTTCTTCACCCCGGGAAGTTAATTAAATACCATTTGGAGGCATTTAATGTTCGAGCAAAAACGGCTGATTTTTGACAAAAGAGATAACACCCCCCCATTACGTCATGCTTCAGAAATGTGGAAAATGGTCCGTTTTCAAATGTTTTATTTTTGAACGTCAGTTCACATTTGTAGGTGGATCATCAGTGTTAGAGCTAAAATTAGCATGTTTAAAGTGATTTTCATGCTTCCAGGGGCTCGGGAAGTTAATTAAATACCATTTGGAGGCATTTAATGTTCGAGCAAAAACGGCTGATTTTCGACAAAACAGATAACACCCCCCCATTACGTCATGCTTCAGAAATGTGGAAAATGGTCCGTTTTCAAATGTTTTATTTTTGAACGTCAGTTCACATTTGTAGGTGGATCATCAGTGTTAGAGCTAAAATTAGCATGTTTAAAGTGATTTTCATGCTTCCAGGGGCTCGGGAAGTGAAATAAATACCATTTGGAGGCATTTAATGTTCGAGCAAAAACGGCTGATTTTCGACAAAAGAGATAACACCCCCCCATTACGTCATGCTTCAGAAATGTGGAAAATGGTCCATTTTCAAATATTTTATTTTTGAACGTCAGTTCACATTTGTAGGTGGATCATCAGTGTTAGAGCTAAAATTAGCATGTTTAAAGTGATTTTCATGCTTCCAGGGGCCCAAAACACAAGATTAATGGAATGGTTAAAAGTGCATGAAAATGGCCAATTTACTCACTCTGAGTTCTCAAAAAGGGTTTCTTCACCCCGGGAAGTTAATTAAATACCATTTGGAGGCATTTAATGTTCGAGCAAAAACGGCTGATTTTCGACAAAAGAGATAACACCCCCCCCATTACGTCATGCTTCAGAAATGTGGAAAATGGTCCGTTTTCAAATGTTTTATTTTTGAACGTCAGTTCACATTTGTAGGTGGATCATCAGTGTTAGAGCTAAAATTAGCATGTTTAAAGTGATTTTCATGCATCCAGGGGCCCAAAACAAAAGAGTACTGGAATGGTTAAAAGTGCATGAAAATGGCCAATTTACTCACTCTGAGTTCTCAAAAAGGGTTTCTTCACCCCGGAAAGTGAAATAAATACCATTTGGAGGCATTTAATGTTCGAGCAAAAACGGCTGATTTTCAACAAAAGAGATAACACCCCCCCATTACGTCATGCTTCAGAAATGTGGAAAATGGTCCGTTTTCAAATGTTTTATTTTTGAACGTCAGTTCACATTTGTAGGTGGATCATCAGTGTTAGAGCTAAAATTAGCATGTTTAAAGTGATTTTCATGCTTCCAGGGGCTCGGGAAGTTAATTAAATACCATTTGGAGGCATTTAATGTTCGAGCAAAAACGGCTGATTTTCGACAAAAGAGATAACACCCCCCCATTACGTCATGCTTCAGAGATGTGGAAAATGGTCCGTTTTCAAATGTTTTATTTTTGAACGTCAGTTCACATTTGTAGGTGGATCATCAGTGTTAGAGCTAAAATTAGCATGTTTAAAGTGATTTTCATGCTTCCAGGGGCCCAAAACACAAGATTTATGGAATGGTAAAAGTGCATGAAAATGGGCAATTTACTCACTCTGAGTTCTCAAAAAGGGTTTCTTCACCCCGGGAAGTTAATTAAATACCATTTGGAGGCATTTAATGTTCGAGCAAAAACGGCTGATTTTCGACAAAAGAGATAACACCCCCCCATTACGTCATGCTTCAGAAATGTGGAAAATGGTCCGTTTTCAAATGTTTTATTTTTGAACGTCAGTTCACATTTGTAGGTGGATCATCAGTGTTAGAGCTAAAATTAGCATGTTTAAAGTGATTTTCATGCTTCCAGGGGCTCGGGAAGTTAATTAAATACCATTTGGAGGCATTTAATGTTCGAGCAAAAACGGCTGATTTTCGACAAAAGAGATAACACCCCCCATTACGTCATGCTTCAGAAATGTGGAAAATGGTCCGTTTTCAAATGTTTTATTTTTGAACGTCAGTTCACATTTGTAGGTGGATCATCAGTGTTAGAGCTAAAATTAGCATGTTTAAAGTGATTTTCATGCTTCCAGGGGCCCAAAACACAAGATTTATGGAATGGTTAAAAGTGCATGAAAATGGCCAATTTACTCACTCTGAGTTCTCAAAAAGGGTTTCTTCACCCCGGGAAGTTAATTAAATACCATTTGGAGGCATTTAATGTTCGAGCAAAAACGCTGATTTTCGACAAAAGAGATAACACCCCCCCATTACGTCATGCTTCAGAAATGTGGAAAATGGTCCGTTTTCAAATGTTTTATTTTTGAACGTCAGTTCACATTTGTAGGTGGATCATCAGTGTTAGAGCTAAAATTAGCATGTTTAAAGTGATTTTCATGCTTCCAGGGGCTCGGGAAGTGAAATAAATACCATTTGGAGGCATTTAATGTTCGAGCAAAAACGGCTGATTTTCGACAAAAGAGATAACACCCCCCCATTACGTCATGCTTCAGAAATGTGGAAAATGGTCCGTTTTCAAATGTTTTATTTTTGAACGTCAGTTCACATTTGTAGGTGGATCATCAGTGTTAGAGCTAAAATTAGCATGTTTAAAGTGATTTTCATGCTTCCAGGGGCCCAAAACACAAGATTTATGGAATGGTTAAAAGTGCATGAAAATGGCCAATTTACTCACTCTGAGTTCTCAAAAAGGGTTTCTTCACCCCGGGAAGTTAATTAAATACCATTTGGAGGCATTTAATGTTCGAGCAAAAACGGCTGATTTTCGACAAAAGAGATAACACCCCCCCATTATGTCATGCTTCAGAAATGTGGAAAATGGTCCGTTTTCAAATGTTTTATTTTTGAACGTCAGTTCACATTTGTAGGTGGATCATCAGTGTTAGAGCTAAAATTAGCATGTTTAAAGTGATTTTCATGCTTCCAGGGGCTCGGGAAGTTAATTAAATACCATTTGGAGGCATTTAATGTTCGAGCAAAAACGGCTGATTTTCGACAAAAGAGATAACACCCCCCCATTACGTCATGCTTCAGAAATGTGGAAAATGGTCCGTTTTCAAATGTTTTATTTTTGAACGTCAGTTCACATTTGTAGGTGGATCATCAGTGTTAGAGCTAAAATTAGCATGTTTAAAGTGATTTTCATGCTTCCAGGGGCTCGAGAAGTTAATTAAATACCATTTGGAGGCATTTAATGTTCGAGCAAAAACGGCTGATTTTCGACAAAAGAGATAACACCCCCCCATTACGTCATGCTTCAGAAATGTGGAAAATGGTCCGTTTTCAAATGTTTTATTTTTGAACGTCAGTTCACATTTGTAGGTGGATCATCAGTGTTAGAGCTAAAATTAGCATGTTTAAAGTGATTTTCATGCTTCCAGGGGCTCGGGAAGGGAAATAAATACCATTTGGAGGCATTTAATGTTCGAGCAAAAACGGCTGATTTTCGACAAAAGAGATAACACCCCCCCATTACGTCATGCTTCAGAAATGTGGAAAATGGTCCGTTTTCAAATGTTTTATTTTTGAACGTCAGTTCACATTTGTAGGTGGATCATCAGTGTTAGAGCTAAAATTAGCATGTTTAAAGTGATTTTCATGCTTCCAGGGGCCCAAAACACAAGATTTATGGAATGGTTAAAAGTGCATGAAAATGGCCAATTTACTCACTCTGAGTTCTCAAAAAGGGTTTCTTCACCCCGGGAAGTTAATTAAATACCATTTGGAGGCATTTAATGTTCGAGCAAAAACGGCTGATTTTCGACAAAAGAGATAACACCCCCCCCATTACGTCATGCTTCAGAAATGTGGAAAATGGTCCGTTTTCAAATGTTTTATTTTTGAACGTCAGTTCACATTTGTAGGTGGATCATCAGTGTTAGAGCTAAAATTAGCATGTTTAAAGTGATTTTCATGCTTCCAGGGGCTCGGGAAGTTAATTAAATACCATTTGGAGGCATTTAATGTTCGAGCAAAAACGGCTGATTTTCGACAAAAGAGATAACACCCCCCCATTACGTCATGCTTCAGAAATGTGGAAAATGGTCCGTTTTCAAATGTTTTATTTTTGAACGTCAGTTCACATTTGTAGGTGGATCATCAGTGTTAGAGCTAAAATTAGCATGTTTAAAGTGATTTTCATGCTTCCAGGGGCTCGGGAAGTGAAATAAATACCATTTGGAGGCATTTAATGTTCGAGCAAAAACGGCTGATTTTCGACAAAAGAGATAACACCCCCCCATTACGTCATGCTTCAGAGATGTGGAAAATGGTCCGTTTTTAAATGTTTTATTTTTGAACGTCAGTTCACATTTGTAGGTGGATCATCAGTGTTAGAGCTAAAATTAGCATTTTTAAAGTGATTTTCATGCTTCCAGGGGCCCAAAACACAAGATTTATGGAATGGTTAAAAGTGCATGAAAATGGCCAATTTACCCACTCTGAGTTCTCAAAAAGGGTTTCTTCACCCCGGGAAGTTAATTAAATACCATTTGGAGGCATTTAATGTTCGAGCAAAAACGGCTGATTTTTGACAAAAGAGATAACACCCCCCCCATTACGTCATGCTTCAGAAATGTGGAAAATGGTCCGTTTTCAAATGTTTTATTTTTGAACGTCAGTTCACATTTGTAGGTGGATCATCAGTGTTAGAGCTAAAATTAGCATGTTTAAAGTGATTTTCATGCTTCCAGGGGCTCGGGAAGTTAATTAAATACCATTTGGAGGCATTTAATGTTCGAGCAAAAACGGCTGATTTTCGACAAAAGAGATAACACCCCCCCATTACGTCATGCTTCAGAAATGTGGAAAATGGTCCGTTTTCAAATGTTTTATTTTTGAACGTCAGTTCACATTTGTAGGTGGATCATCAGTGTTAGAGCTAAAATTAGCATGTTTAAAGTGATTTTCATGCTTCCAGGGGCCCAAAACACAAGATTAATGGAATGGTTAAAAGTGCATGAAAATGGCCAATTTACTCACTCTGAGTTCTCAAAAAGGGTTTCTTCACCCCGGAAAGTGAAATAAATACCATTTGGAGGCATTTAATGTTCGAGCAAAAACGGCTGATTTTCGACAAAAGAGATAACACCCCCCCCATTACGTCATGCTTCAGAAATGTGGAAAATGGTCCGTTTTCAAATGTTTTATTTTTGAACGTCAGTTCACATTTGTAGGTGGATCATCAGTGTTAGAGCTAAAATTAGCATGTTTAAAGTGATTTTCATGCTTCCAGGGGCTCGGGAAGTTAATTAAATACCATTTGGAGGCATTTAATGTTCGAGCAAAAACGGCTGATTTTCGACAAAAGAGATAACACCCCCCCATTACGTCATGCTTCAGAAATGTGGAAAATGGTCCGTTTTCAAATGTTTTATTTTTGAACGTCAGTTCACATTTGTAGGTGGATCATCAGTGTTAGAGCTAAAATTAGCATGTTTAAAGTGATTTTCATGCTTCCAGGGGCTCGGGAAGTGAAATAAATACCATTTGGAGGCATTTAATGTTCGAGCAAAAACGGCTGATTTTCGACAAAAGAGATAACACCCCCCCATTACGTCATGCTTCAGAGATGTGGAAAATGGTCCGTTTTCAAATGTTTTATTTTTGAACGTCAGTTCACATTTGTAGGTGGATCATCAGTGTTAGAGCTAAAATTAGCATGTTTAAAGTGATTTTCATGCTTCCAGGGGCCCAAAACACAAGATTTATGGAATGGTTAAAAGTGCATGAAAATGGCCAATTTACCCACTCTGAGTTCTCAAAAAGGGTTTCTTCACCCCGGGAAGTTAATTAAATACCATTTGGAGGCATTTAATGTTCGAGCAAAAACAGCAGATTTTTGACAAAAGAGATAACACCCCCCCATTACGTCATGCTTCAGAAATGTGGAAAATGGTCCGTTTTCAAATGTTTTATTTTTGAACGTCAGTTCACATTTGTAGGTGGATCATCAGTGTTAGAGCTAAAATTAGCATGTTTAAAGTGATTTTCATGCTTCCAGGGGCTCGGGAAGTGAAATAAATACCATTTGGAGGCATTTAATGTTCGAGCAAAAACGGCTGATTTTCGACAAAAGAGATAACACCCCCCCATTACGTCATGCTTCAGAGATGTGGAAAATGGTCCGTTTTCAAATGTTTTATTTTTGAACGTCAGTTCACATTTGTAGGTGGATCATCAGTGTTAGAGCTAAAATTAGCATGTTTAAAGTGATTTTCATGCTTCCAGGGGCCCAAAACACAAGATTTATGGAATGGTTAAAAGTGCATGAAAATGGCCAATTTACCCACTCTGAGTTCTCAAAAAGGGTTTCTTCACCCCGGGAAGTTAATTAAATACCATTTGGAGGCATTTAATGTTCGAGCAAAAACGGCTGATTTTCGACAAAAGAGATAACACCCCCCCATTACGTCATGCTTCAGAAATGTGGAAAATGGTCCGTTTTCAAATGTTTTATTTTTGAACGTCAGTTCACATTTGTAGGTGGATCATCAGTGTTAGAGCTAAAATTAGCATGTTTAAAGTGATTTTCATGCTTCCAGGGGCTCGGGAAGTTAATTAAATACCATTTGGAGGCATTTAATGTTCGAGCAAAAACGGCTGATTTTCGACAAAAGAGATAACACCCCCCATTACGTCATGCTTCAGAAATGTGGAAAATGGTCCGTTTTCAAATGTTTTATTTTTGAACGTCAGTTCACATTTGTAGGTGGATCATCAGTGTTAGAGCTAAAATTAGCATGTTTAAAGTGATTTTCATGCTTCCAGGGGCCCAAAACACAAGATTTATGGAATGGTTAAAAGTGCATGAAAATGGCCAATTTACTCACTCTGAGTTCTCAAAAAGGGTTTCTTCACCCCGGGAAGTTAATTAAATACCATTTGGAGGCATTTAATGTTCGAGCAAAAACGCTGATTTTCGACAAAAGAGATAACACCCCCCCATTACGTCATGCTTCAGAAATGTGGAAAATGGTCCGTTTTCAAATGTTTTATTTTTGAACGTCAGTTCACATTTGTAGGTGGATCATCAGTGTTAGAGCTAAAATTAGCATGTTTAAAGTGATTTTCATGCTTCCAGGGGCTCGGGAAGTGAAATAAATACCATTTGGAGGCATTTAATGTTCGAGCAAAAACGGCTGATTTTCGACAAAAGAGATAACACCCCCCCATTACGTCATGCTTCAGAAATGTGGAAAATGGTCCGTTTTCAAATGTTTTATTTTTGAACGTCAGTTCACATTTGTAGGTGGATCATCAGTGTTAGAGCTAAAATTAGCATGTTTAAAGTGAT
The DNA here is from genome assembly GCF_964263255.1 of Lissotriton vulgaris. NCBI lineage: Eukaryota > Metazoa > Chordata > Amphibia > Caudata > Salamandridae > Lissotriton > Lissotriton vulgaris. The sequence continues at coordinate 102,066 of NW_028241765.1, read as the reverse complement.
TTTCATGCTTCCAGGGGCCCAAAACACAAGATTTATGGAATGGTTAAAAGTGCATGAAAATGGCCAATTTACTCACTCTGAGTTCTCAAAAAGGGTTTCTTCACCCCGGGAAGTTAATTAAATACCATTTGGAGGCATTTAATGTTCGAGCAAAAACGGCTGATTTTCGACAAAAGAGATAACACCCCCCCATTATGTCATGCTTCAGAAATGTGGAAAATGGTCCGTTTTCAAATGTTTTATTTTTGAACGTCAGTTCACATTTGTAGGTGGATCATCAGTGTTAGAGCTAAAATTAGCATGTTTAAAGTGATTTTCATGCTTCCAGGGGCTCGGGAAGTTAATTAAATACCATTTGGAGGCATTTAATGTTCGAGCAAAAACGGCTGATTTTCGACAAAAGAGATAACACCCCCCCATTACGTCATGCTTCAGAAATGTGGAAAATGGTCCGTTTTCAAATGTTTTATTTTTGAACGTCAGTTCACATTTGTAGGTGGATCATCAGTGTTAGAGCTAAAATTAGCATGTTTAAAGTGATTTTCATGCTTCCAGGGGCTCGAGAAGTTAATTAAATACCATTTGGAGGCATTTAATGTTCGAGCAAAAACGGCTGATTTTCGACAAAAGAGATAACACCCCCCCATTACGTCATGCTTCAGAAATGTGGAAAATGGTCCGTTTTCAAATGTTTTATTTTTGAACGTCAGTTCACATTTGTAGGTGGATCATCAGTGTTAGAGCTAAAATTAGCATGTTTAAAGTGATTTTCATGCTTCCAGGGGCTCGGGAAGGGAAATAAATACCATTTGGAGGCATTTAATGTTCGAGCAAAAACGGCTGATTTTCGACAAAAGAGATAACACCCCCCCATTACGTCATGCTTCAGAAATGTGGAAAATGGTCCGTTTTCAAATGTTTTATTTTTGAACGTCAGTTCACATTTGTAGGTGGATCATCAGTGTTAGAGCTAAAATTAGCATGTTTAAAGTGATTTTCATGCTTCCAGGGGCCCAAAACACAAGATTTATGGAATGGTTAAAAGTGCATGAAAATGGCCAATTTACTCACTCTGAGTTCTCAAAAAGGGTTTCTTCACCCCGGGAAGTTAATTAAATACCATTTGGAGGCATTTAATGTTCGAGCAAAAACGGCTGATTTTCGACAAAAGAGATAACACCCCCCCCATTACGTCATGCTTCAGAAATGTGGAAAATGGTCCGTTTTCAAATGTTTTATTTTTGAACGTCAGTTCACATTTGTAGGTGGATCATCAGTGTTAGAGCTAAAATTAGCATGTTTAAAGTGATTTTCATGCTTCCAGGGGCTCGGGAAGTTAATTAAATACCATTTGGAGGCATTTAATGTTCGAGCAAAAACGGCTGATTTTCGACAAAAGAGATAACACCCCCCCATTACGTCATGCTTCAGAAATGTGGAAAATGGTCCGTTTTCAAATGTTTTATTTTTGAACGTCAGTTCACATTTGTAGGTGGATCATCAGTGTTAGAGCTAAAATTAGCATGTTTAAAGTGATTTTCATGCTTCCAGGGGCTCGGGAAGTGAAATAAATACCATTTGGAGGCATTTAATGTTCGAGCAAAAACGGCTGATTTTCGACAAAAGAGATAACACCCCCCCATTACGTCATGCTTCAGAGATGTGGAAAATGGTCCGTTTTTAAATGTTTTATTTTTGAACGTCAGTTCACATTTGTAGGTGGATCATCAGTGTTAGAGCTAAAATTAGCATTTTTAAAGTGATTTTCATGCTTCCAGGGGCCCAAAACACAAGATTTATGGAATGGTTAAAAGTGCATGAAAATGGCCAATTTACCCACTCTGAGTTCTCAAAAAGGGTTTCTTCACCCCGGGAAGTTAATTAAATACCATTTGGAGGCATTTAATGTTCGAGCAAAAACGGCTGATTTTTGACAAAAGAGATAACACCCCCCCCATTACGTCATGCTTCAGAAATGTGGAAAATGGTCCGTTTTCAAATGTTTTATTTTTGAACGTCAGTTCACATTTGTAGGTGGATCATCAGTGTTAGAGCTAAAATTAGCATGTTTAAAGTGATTTTCATGCTTCCAGGGGCTCGGGAAGTTAATTAAATACCATTTGGAGGCATTTAATGTTCGAGCAAAAACGGCTGATTTTCGACAAAAGAGATAACACCCCCCCATTACGTCATGCTTCAGAAATGTGGAAAATGGTCCGTTTTCAAATGTTTTATTTTTGAACGTCAGTTCACATTTGTAGGTGGATCATCAGTGTTAGAGCTAAAATTAGCATGTTTAAAGTGATTTTCATGCTTCCAGGGGCCCAAAACACAAGATTAATGGAATGGTTAAAAGTGCATGAAAATGGCCAATTTACTCACTCTGAGTTCTCAAAAAGGGTTTCTTCACCCCGGAAAGTGAAATAAATACCATTTGGAGGCATTTAATGTTCGAGCAAAAACGGCTGATTTTCGACAAAAGAGATAACACCCCCCCCATTACGTCATGCTTCAGAAATGTGGAAAATGGTCCGTTTTCAAATGTTTTATTTTTGAACGTCAGTTCACATTTGTAGGTGGATCATCAGTGTTAGAGCTAAAATTAGCATGTTTAAAGTGATTTTCATGCTTCCAGGGGCTCGGGAAGTTAATTAAATACCATTTGGAGGCATTTAATGTTCGAGCAAAAACGGCTGATTTTCGACAAAAGAGATAACACCCCCCCATTACGTCATGCTTCAGAAATGTGGAAAATGGTCCGTTTTCAAATGTTTTATTTTTGAACGTCAGTTCACATTTGTAGGTGGATCATCAGTGTTAGAGCTAAAATTAGCATGTTTAAAGTGATTTTCATGCTTCCAGGGGCTCGGGAAGTGAAATAAATACCATTTGGAGGCATTTAATGTTCGAGCAAAAACGGCTGATTTTCGACAAAAGAGATAACACCCCCCCATTACGTCATGCTTCAGAGATGTGGAAAATGGTCCGTTTTCAAATGTTTTATTTTTGAACGTCAGTTCACATTTGTAGGTGGATCATCAGTGTTAGAGCTAAAATTAGCATGTTTAAAGTGATTTTCATGCTTCCAGGGGCCCAAAACACAAGATTTATGGAATGGTTAAAAGTGCATGAAAATGGCCAATTTACCCACTCTGAGTTCTCAAAAAGGGTTTCTTCACCCCGGGAAGTTAATTAAATACCATTTGGAGGCATTTAATGTTCGAGCAAAAACGGCAGATTTTTGACAAAAGAGATAACACCCCCCCATTACGTCATGCTTCAGAAATGTGGAAAATGGTCCGTTTTCAAATGTTTTATTTTTGAACGTCAGTTCACATTTGTAGGTGGATCATCAGTGTTAGAGCTAAAATTAGCATGTTTAAAGTGATTTTCATGCTTCCAGGGGCTCGGGAAGTGAAATAAATACCATTTGGAGGCATTTAATGTTCGAGCAAAAACGGCTGATTTTCGACAAAAGAGATAACACCCCCCCATTACGTCATGCTTCAGAGATGTGGAAAATGGTCCGTTTTCAAATGTTTTATTTTTGAACGTCAGTTCACATTTGTAGGTGGATCATCAGTGTTAGAGCTAAAATTAGCATGTTTAAAGTGATTTTCATGCTTCCAGGGGCCCAAAACACAAGATTTATGGAATGGTTAAAAGTGCATGAAAATGGCCAATTTACCCACTCTGAGTTCTCAAAAAGGGTTTCTTCACCCCGGGAAGTTAATTAAATACCATTAGGAGGCATTTAATGTTCGAGCAAAAACGGCTGATTTTTGACAAAAGAGATAACACCCCCCCATTACGTCATGCTTCAGAAATGTGGAAAATGGTCCGTTTTCAAATGTTTTATTTTTGAACGTCAGTTCACATTTGTAGGTGGATCATCAGTGTTAGAGCTAAAATTAGCATGTTTAAAGTGATTTTCATGCTTCCAGGGGCTCGGGAAGTTAATTAAATACCATTTGGAGGCATTTAATGTTCGAGCAAAAACGGCTGATTTTCGACAAAAGAGATAACACCCCCCCATTACGTCATGCTTCAGAAATGTGGAAAATGGTCCGTTTTCAAATGTTTTATTTTTGAACGTCAGTTCACATTTGTAGGTGGATCATCAGTGTTAGAGCTAAAATTAGCATGTTTAAAGTGATTTTCATGCTTCCAGGGGCCCAAAACACAAGATTAATGGAATGGTTAAAAGTGCATGAAAATGGCCAATTTACTCACTCTGAGTTCTCAAAAAGCGTTTCTTCACCCCGGAAAGTGAAATAAATATCATTTGGAGGCATTTAATGTTCGAGCAAAAACGGCAGATTTTCGACAAAAGAGATAACACCCCCCCATTACGTCATGCTTCAGAAATGTGGAAAATGGTCCGTTTTCAAATGTTTTATTTTTGAACGTCAGTTCACATTTGTAGGTGGATCATCAGTGTTAGAGCTAAAATTAGCATGTTTAAAGTGATTTTCATGCTTCCAGGGGCTCGGGAAGTTAATTAAATACCATTTGGAGGCATTTAATGTTCGAGCAAAAACGGCTGATTTTCGACAAAAGAGATAACACCCCCCCATTACGTCATGCTTCAGAAATGTGGAAAATGGTCCGTTTTCAAATGTTTTATTTTTGAACGTCAGTTCACATTTGTAGGTGGATCATCAGTGTTAGAGCTAAAATTAGCATGTTTAAAGTGATTTTCATGCTTCCAGGGGCCCAAAACACAAGATTAATGGAATGGTTAAAAGTGCATGAAAATGGCCAATTTACTCACTCTGAGTTCTCAAAAAGGGTTTCTTCACCCCGGAAAGTGAAATAAATACCATTTGGAGGCATTTAATGTTCGAGCAAAAACGGCTGATTTTCGACAAAAGAGATAACACCCCCCCATTACGTCATGCTTCAGAAATGTGGAAAATGGTCCGTTTTCAAATGTTTTATTTTTGAACGTCAGTTCACATTTGTAGGTGGATCATCAGTGTTAGAGCTAAAATTAGCATGTTTAAAGTGATTTTCATGCTTCCAGGGGCTCGGGAAGTTAATTAAATACCATTTGGAGGCATTTAATGTTCGAGCAAAAACGGCTGATTTTCGACAAAAGAGATAACACCCCCCCATTACGTCATGCTTCAGAAATGTGGAAAATGGTCCGTTTTCAAATATTTTATTTTTGAACGTCAGTTCACATTTGTAGGTGGATCATCAGTGTTAGAGCTAAAATTAGCATGTTTAAAGTGATTTTCATGCTTCCAGGGGCCCAAAACACAAGATTTATGGAATGGTTAAAAGTGCATGAAAATGGCCAATTTACTCACTCTGAGTTCTCAAAAAGGGTTTCTTCACCCCGGGAAGTGAAATAAATACCATTTGGAGGCATTTAATGTTCGAGCAAAAACGGCTGATTTTCGACAAAAGAGATAACACCCCCCCATTACGTCATGCTTCAGAAATGTGGAAAATGGTCCGTTTTCAAATGTTTTATTTTTGAACGTCAGTTCACATTTGTAGGTGGATCATCAGTGTTAGAGCTAAAATTAGCATGTTTAAAGTGATTTTCATGCTTCCAGGGGCTCGGGAAGTTAATTAAATACCATTTGGAGGCATTTAATGTTCGAGCAAAAACGGCTGATTTTCGACAAAAGAGATAACACCCCCCCATTACGTCATGCTTCAGAAATGTGGAAAATGGTCCGTTTTCAAATGTTTTATTTTTGAACGTCAGTTCACATTTGTAGGTGGATCATCAGTGTTAGAGCTAAAATTAGCATGTTTAAAGTGATTTTCATGCTTCCAGGGGCCTAAAACACAAGATTTATGGAATGGTTAAAAGTGCATGAAAATGGCCAATTTATTCACTCTGAGTTCTCAAAAAGGGTTTCTTCACCCCGGGAAGTTAATTAAATACCATTTGGAGGCATTTAATGTTCGAGCAAAAACGGCTGATTTTCGACAAAAGAGATAACACCCCCCCATTACGTCATGCTTCAGAAATGTGGAAAATGGTCCGTTTTCAAATGTTTTATTTTTGAACGTCAGTTCACATTTGTAGATGGATCATCAGTGTTAGAGCTAAAATTAGCATGTTTAAAGTTATTTTCATGCTTCCAGGGGCTCGGGAAGTTAATTAAATACCATTTGGAGGCATTTAATGTTCAAGCAAAAACGGCTGATTTTCGACAAAAGAGATAACACCCCCCCATTACGTCATGCTTCAGAAATGTGGAAAATGGTCCGTTTTCAAATGTTTTATTTTTGAACATCAGTTCACATTTGTAGGTGGATCATCAGTGTTAGAGCTAAAATTAGCATGTTTAAAGTGATTTTCATGCTTCCAGGGGCTCGGGAAGTTAATTAAATACCATTTGGAGGCATTTAATGTTCGAGCAAAAATGGCTGATTTTCGACAAAAGAGATAACACCCCCCCCATTACGTCATGCTTCAGAAATGTGGAAAATGGTCCGTTTTCAAATGTTTTATTTTTGAACGTCAGTTCACATTTGTAGGTGGATCATCAGTGTTAGAGCTAAAATTAGCATGTTTAAAGTGATTTTCATGCTTCCAGGGGCCCAAAACACAAGATTTATGGCATGGTTAAAAGTGCATGAAAATGGCCAATTTACTCACTCTGAGTTCTCAAAAAGGGTTTCTTCACCCCGGGAAGTTAATTAAATACCATTTGGAGGCATTTAATGTTCGAGCAAAAACGGCTGATTTTCGACAAAAGAGATAACACCCCCCCATTACGTCATGCTTCAGAAATGTGGAAAATGGTCCGTTTTCAAATGTTTTATTTTTGAACGTCAGTTCACATTTGTAGGTGGATTATCAGTGTTAGAGCTAAAATTAGCATGTTTAAAGTGATTTTCATGCTTCCAGGGGCTCGGGAAGTTAATTAAATACCATTTGGAGGCATTTAATGTTCGAGCAAAAACGGCTGATTTTCGACAAAAGAGATAACACCCCCCCATTACGTCATGCTTCAGAAATGTGGAAAATGGTCCGTTTTCAAATGTTTTATTTTTGAACGTCAGTTCACATTTGTAGGTGGATCATCAGTGTTAGAGCTAAAATTAGCATGTTTAAAGTGATTTTCATGCTTCCAGGGGCTCGAGAAGTTAATTAAATACCATTTGGAGGCATTTAATGTTCGAGCAAAAACGGCTGATTTTCGACAAAAGAGATAACACCCCCCCATTACGTCATGCTTCAGAAATGTGGAAAATGGTCCGTTTTCAAATGTTTTATTTTTGAACGTCAGTTCACATTTGTAGGTGGATCATCAGTGTTAGAGCTAAAATTAGCATGTTTAAAGTGATTTTCATGCTTCCAGGGGCTCGGGAAGTGAAATAAATACCATTTGGAGGCATTTAATGTTCGAGCAAAAACGGCTGATTTTCGACAAAAGAGATAACACCCCCCCATTACGTCATGCTTCAGAAATGTGGAAAATGGTCCGTTTTCAAATGTTTTATTTTTGAACGTCAGTTCACATTTGTAGGTGGATCATCAGTGTTAGAGCTAAAATTAGCATGTTTAAAGTGATTTTCATGCTTCCAGGGGCCCAAAACACAAGATTTATGGAATGGTTAAAAGTGCATGAAAATGGCCAATTTACTCACTCTGAGTTCTCAAAAAGGGTTTCTTCACCCCGGGAAGTTAATTAAATACCATTTGGAGGCATTTAATGTTCGAGCAAAAACGGCTGATTTTCGACAAAAGAGATAACACCCCCCCTTTACGTCATGCTTCAGAAATGTGGAAAATGGTCCGTTTTCAAATGTTTTATTTTTGAACGTCAGTTCACATTTGTAGGTGGATCATCAGTGTTAGAGCTAAAATCAGCATGTTTAAAGTGATTTTCATGCTTCCAGGGGCTCGGGAAGTTAATTAAATACCATTTGGAGGCATTTAATGTTCGAGCAAAAACGGCTGATTTTCGACAAAAGAGATAACACCCCCCCATTACGTCATGCTTCAGAAATGTGGAAAATGGTCCGTTTTCAAATGTTTTATTTTTGAACGTCAGTTCACATTTGTAGGTGGATCATCAGTGTTAGAGCTAAAATTAGCATGTTTAAAGTGATTTTCATGCTTCCAGGGGCCCAAAACACAAGATTTATGGAATGGTTAAAAGTGCATGAAAATGGCCAATTTACTCACTCTGAGTTCTCAAAAAGGGTTTCTTCACCCCGGGAAGTGAAATAAATACCATTTGGAGGCATTTAATGTTCGAGAAAAAACGGCTGATTTTCGACAAAAGAGATAACACCCCCCCATTACGTCATGCTTCAGAAATGTGGAAAATGGTCCGTTTTCATATGTTTTATTTTTGAACGTCAGTTCACATTTGTAGGTGGATCATCAGTGTTAGAGTTAAAATTAGCATGTTTAAAGTGATTTTCATGCTTCCAGGGGCCCAAAACACAAGATTTATGGAATGGTTAAAAGTGCATGAAAATGGCCAATTTACTCACTCTGAGTTCTCAAAAAGGGTTTCTTCACCCCGGGAAGTGAAATAAATACCATTTGGAGGCATTTAATGTTCGAGCAAAAACGGCTGATTTTCGACAAAAGAGATAACACCCCCCCATTACGTCATGCTTCAGAAATGTGGAAAATGGTCCGTTTTCAAATGTTTTATTTTTGAACGTCAGTTCACATTTGTAGGTGGATCATCAGTGTTAGAGCTAAAATTAGCATGTTTAAAGTGATTTTCATGCTTCCAGGGGCTCGGGAAGTTAATTAAATACCATTTGGAGGCATTTAATGTTCGAGCAAAAACGGCTGATTTTCGACAAAAGAGATAACACCCCCCCATTACGTCATGCTTCAGAAATGTGGAAAATGGTCCGTTTTCAAATGTTTTATTTTTGAACGTCAGTTCACATTTGTAGGTGGATCATCAGTGTTAGAGCTAAAATTAGCATGTTTAAAGTGATTTTCATGCTTCCAGGGGCCTAAAACACAAGATTTATGGAATGGTTAAAAGTGCATGAAAATGGCCAATTTATTCACTCTGAGTTCTCAAAAAGGGTTTCTTCACCCCGGGAAGTTAATTAAATACCATTTGGAGGCATTTAATGTTCGAGCAAAAACGGCTGATTTTCGACAAAAGAGATAACACCCCCCCATTACGTCATGCTTCAGAAATGTGGAAAATGGTCCGTTTTCAAATGTTTTATTTTTGAACGTCAGTTCACATTTGTAGATGGATCATCAGTGTTAGAGCTAAAATTAGCATGTTTAAAGTTATTTTCATGCTTCCAGGGGCTCGGGAAGTTAATTAAATACCATTTGGAGGCATTTAATGTTCAAGCAAAAACGGCTGATTTTCGACAAAAGAGATAACACCCCCCCATTACGTCATGCTTCAGAAATGTGGAAAATGGTCCGTTTTCAAATGTTTTATTTTTGAACATCAGTTCACATTTGTAGGTGGATCATCAGTGTTAGAGCTAAAATTAGCATGTTTAAAGTGATTTTCATGCTTCCAGGGGCTCGGGAAGTTAATTAAATACCATTTGGAGGCATTTAATGTTCGAGCAAAAATGGCTGATTTTCGACAAAAGAGATAACACCCCCCCCATTACGTCATGCTTCAGAAATGTGGAAAATGGTCCGTTTTCAAATGTTTTATTTTTGAACGTCAGTTCACATTTGTAGGTGGATCATCAGTGTTAGAGCTAAAATTAGCATGTTTAAAGTGATTTTCATGCTTCCAGGGGCCCAAAACACAAGATTTATGGCATGGTTAAAAGTGCATGAAAATGGCCAATTTACTCACTCTGAGTTCTCAAAAAGGGTTTCTTCACCCCGGGAAGTTAATTAAATACCATTTGGAGGCATTTAATGTTCGAGCAAAAACGGCTGATTTTCGACAAAAGAGATAACACCCCCCCATTACGTCATGCTTCAGAAATGTGGAAAATGGTCCGTTTTCAAATGTTTTATTTTTGAACGTCAGTTCACATTTGTAGGTGGATCATCAGTGTTAGAGCTAAAATTAGCATGTTTAAAGTGATTTTCATGCTTCCAGGGGCTCGGGAAGTTAATTAAATACCATTTGGAGGCATTTAATGTTCGAGCAAAAACGGCTGATTTTCGACAAAAGAGATAACACCCCCCCATTACGTCATGCTTCAGAAATGTGGAAAATGGTCCGTTTTCAAATGTTTTATTTTTGAACGTCAGTTCACATTTGTAGGTGGATCATCAGTGTTAGAGCTAAAATTAGCATGTTTAAAGTGATTTTCATGCTTCCAGGGGCTCGAGAAGTTAATTAAATACCATTTGGAGGCATTTAATGTTCGAGCAAAAACGGCTGATTTTCGACAAAAGAGATAACACCCCCCCATTACGTCATGCTTCAGAAATGTGGAAAATGGTCCATTTTCAAATGTTTTATTTTTGAACGTCAGTTCACATTTGTAGGTGGATCATCAGTGTTAGAGCTAAAATTAGCATGTTTAAAGTGATTTTCATGCTTCCAGGGGCTCGGGAAGTGAAATAAATACCATTTGGAGGCATTTAATGTTCGAGCAAAAACGGCTGATTTTCGACAAAAGAGATAACACCCCCCCATTACGTCATGCTTCAGAAATGTGGAAAATGGTCCGTTTTCAAATGTTTTATTTTTGAATGTCAGTTCACATTTGTAGGTGGATCATCAGTGTTAGAGTTAAAATTAGCATGTTTAAAGTGATTTTCATGCTTCCAGGGGCCCAAAACACAAGATTTATGGAATGGTTAAAAGTGCATGAAAATGGCCAATTTACTCACTCTGAGTTCTCAAAAAGGGTTTCTTCACCCCGGGAAGTTAATTAAATACCATTTGGAGGCATTTAATGTTCGAGCAAAAACGGCTGATTTTCGACAAAAGAGATAACACCCCCCCTTTACGTCATGCTTCAGAAATGTGGAAAATGGTCCGTTTTCAAATGTTTTATTTTTGAACGTCAGTTCACATTTGTAGGTGGATCATCAGTGTTAGAGCTAAAATCAGCATGTTTAAAGTGATTTTCATGCTTCCAGGGGCTCGGGAAGTTAATTAAATACCATTTGGAGGCATTTAATGTTCGAGCAAAAACGGCTGATTTTCGACAAAAGAGATAACACCCCCCCATTACGTCATGCTTCAGAAATGTGGAAAATGGTCCGTTTTCAAATGTTTTATTTTTGAACGTCAGTTCACATTTGTAGGTGGATCATCAGTGTTAGAGCTAAAATTAGCATGTTTAAAGTGATTTTCATGCTTCCAGGGGCCCAAAACACAAGATTTATGGAATGGTTAAAAGTGCATGAAAATGGCCAATTTACTCACTCTGAGTTCTCAAAAAGGGTTTCTTCACCCCGGGAAGTGAAATAAATACCATTTGGAGGCATTTAATGTTCGAGAAAAAACGGCTGATTTTCGACAAAAGAGATAACACCCCCCCATTACGTCATGCTTCAGAAATGTGGAAAATGGTCCGTTTTCATATGTTTTATTTTTGAACGTCAGTTCACATTTGTAGGTGGATCATCAGTGTTAGAGTTAAAATTAGCATGTTTAAAGTGATTTTCATGCTTCCAGGGGCCCAAAACACAAGATTTATGGAATGGTTAAAAGTGCATGAAAATGGCCAATTTACTCACTCTGAGTTCTCAAAAAGGGTTTCTTCACCCCGGGAAGTGAAATAAATACCATTTGGAGGCATTTAATGTTCGAGCAAAAACGGCTGATTTTCGACAAAAGAGATAACACCCCCCCATTACGTCATGCTTCAGAAATGTGGAAAATGGTCCGTTTTCAAATGTTTTATTTTTGAACGTCAGTTCACATTTGTAGGTGGATCATCAGTGTTAGAGCTAAAATTAGCATGTTTAAAGTGATTTTCATGCTTCCAGGGGCTCGGGAAGTTAATTAAATACCATTTGGAGGCATTTAATGTTCGAGCAAAAACTGCTGATTTTCGACAAAAGAGATAACACCCCCCCATTACGTCATGCTTCAGAAATGTGGAAAATGGTCCGTTTTCAAATGTTTTATTTTTGAACGTCAGTTCACATTTGTAGGTGGATCATCAGTGTTAGAGCTAAAATTAGCATGTTTAAAGTGATTTTCATGCTTCCAGGGGCCCAAAACACAAGAATTATGGAATGGTTAAAAGTGCATGAAAATGGCCAATTTACTCACTCTGAGTTCTCAAAAAGGGTTTCTTCACCCCGGGAAGTTAATTAAATACCATTTGGAGGCATTTAATGTTCGAGCAAAAACGGCTGATTTTCGACAAAAGAGATAACACCCCCCCATTACGTCATGCTTCAGAAATGTGGAAAATGGTCCGTTTTCAAATGTTTTATTTTTGAACGTCAGTTCACATTTGTAGGTGGATCATCAGTGTTAGAGCTAAAATTAGCATGTTTAAAGTGATTTTCATGCTTCCAGGGGCTCGGGAAGTGAAATAAATACCATTTGGAGGCATTTAATGTTCGACCAAAAACGGCTGATTTTCGACAAAAGAGATAACACCCCCCCATTACGTCATGCTTCAGAAATGTGGAAAATGGTCCGTTTTCAAATGTTTTATTTTTGAACGTCAGTTCACATTTGTAGGTGGATCATCAGTGTTAGAGCTAAAATTAGCATGTTTAAAGTGATTTTCATGCTTCCAGGGGCCCAAAACACAAGATTTATGGAATGGTTAAAAGTGCATGAAAATGGCCAATTTACTCACTCTGAGTTCTCAAAAAGGGTTTCTTCACCCCGGGAAGTTAATTAAATACCATTTGGAGGCATTTAGTGTTCGAGCAAAAACGGCTGATTTTCGACAAAAGAGATAACACCCCCCCATTACGTCATGCTTCAGAAATGTGGAAAATGGTCCGTTTTCAAATGTTTTATTTTTGAACGTCAGTTCACATTTGTAGGTGGATCATCAGTGTTAGAGCTAAAATTAGCATGTTTAAAGTGATTTTCATGCTTCCAGGGGCCCAAAACACAAGATTAATGGAATGGTTAAAAGTGCATGAAAATGGCCAATTTACTCACTCTGAGTTCTCAAAAAGGGTTTCTTCACCCCGGGAAGTGAAATAAATACCATTTGGAGGCATTTAATGTTCGAGCAAAAACGGCTGATTTTCGACAAAAGAGATAACACCCCCCCATTACGTCATGCTTCAGAAATTTGGAAAATGGTCCGTTTTCAAATGTTTTATTTTTGAACGTCAGTTCACATTTGTAGGTGGATCATCAGTGTTAGAGCTAAAATTAGCATGTTTAAAGTGATTTTCATGCTTCCAGGGGCTCGGGAAGTTAATTAAATACCATTTGGAGGCATTTAATGTTCGAGCAAAAACGGCTGATTTTCGACAAAAGAGATAACACCCCCCCATTACGTCATGCTTCAGAAATGTGGAAAATGGTCCGTTTTCAAATGTTTTATTTTTGAACGTCAGTTCACATTTGTAGGTGGATCATCAGTGTTAGAGCTAAAATTAGCATGTTTAAAGTGATTTTCATGCTTCCAGGGGCCCAAAACACAAGATTTATGGAATGGTTAAAAGTGCATGAAAATGGCCAATTTACTCACTCTGAGTTCTCAAAAAGGGTTTCTTCACCCCGGGAAGTTAATTAAATACCATTTGGAGGCATTTAATGTTCGAGCAAAAACGGCTGATTTTCGACAAAAGAGATAACACCCCCCCATTACGTCATGCTTCAGAAATGTGGAAAATGGTCCGTTTTCAAATGTTTTATTTTTGAACGTCAGTTCACATTTGTAGGTGGATCATCAGTGTTAGAGCTAAAATCAGCATGTTTAAAGTGATTTTCATGCTTCCAGGGGCTCGGGAAGTTAATTAAATACCATTTGGAGGCATTTAATGTTCGAGCAAAAACGGCTGATTTTCGACAAAAGAGATAACACCCCCCCATTACGTCATGCTTCAGAAATGTGGAAAATGGTCCGTTTTCAAATGTTTTATTTTTGAACGTCAGTTCACATTTGTAGGTGGATCATCAGTGTTAGAGCTAAAATTAGCATGTTTAAAGTGATTTTCATGCTTCCAGGGGCCCAAAACACAAGATTTATGGAATGGTTAAAAGTGCATGAAAATGGCCAATTTACTCACTCTGAGTTCTCAAAAAGGGTTTCTTCACCCCGGGAAGTGAAATAAATACCATTTGGAGGCATTTAATGTTCGAGAAAAAACGGCTGATTTTCGACAAAAGAGATAACACCCCCCCATTACGTCATGCTTCAGAAATGTGGAAAATGGTCCGTTTTCATATGTTTTATTTTTGAACGTCAGTTCACATTTGTAGGTGGATCATCAGTGTTAGAGTTAAAATTAGCATGTTTAAAGTGATTTTCATGCTTCCAGGGGCCCAAAACACAAGATTTATGGAATGGTTAAAAGTGCATGAAAATGGCCAATTTACTCACTCTGAGTTCTCAAAAAGGGTTTCTTCACCCCGGGAAGTGAAATAAATACCATTTGGAGGCATTTAATGTTCGAGCAAAAACGGCTGATTTTCGACAAAAGAGATAACACCCCCCCATTACGTCATGCTTCAGAAATGTGGAAAATGGTCCGTTTTCAAATGTTTTATTTTTGAACGTCAGTTCACATTTGTAGGTGGATCATCAGTGTTAGAGCTAAAATTAGCATGTTTAAAGTGATTTTCATGCTTCCAGGGGCTCGGGAAGTTAATTAAATACCATTTGGAGGCATTTAATGTTCGAGCAAAAACTGCTGATTTTCGACAAAAGAGATAACACCCCCCCATTACGTCATGCTTCAGAAATGTGGAAAATGGTCCGTTTTCAAATGTTTTATTTTTGAACGTCAGTTCACATTTGTAGGTGGATCATCAGTGTTAGAGCTAAAATTAGCATGTTTAAAGTGATTTTCATGCTTCCAGGGGCCCAAAACACAAGATTTATGGAATGGTTAAAAGTGCATGAAAATGGCCAATTTACTCACTCTGAGTTCTCAAAAAGGGTTTCTTCACCCCGGGAAGTTAATTAAATACCATTTGGAGGCATTTAATGTTCGAGCAAAAACGGCTGATTTTCGACAAAAGAGATAACACCCCCCCCCATTACGTCATGCTTCAGAAATGTGGAAAATGGTCCGTTTACAAATGTTTTATTTTTGAACGTCAGTTCACATTTGTAGGTGGATTATCAGTGTTAGAGCTAAAATTAGCATGTTTAAAGTGATTTTCATGCTTCCAGGGGCTCGGGAAGTGAAATAAATACCATTTGGAGGCATTTAATGTTCGACCAAAAACGGCTGATTTTCGACAAAAGAGATAACACCCCCCCATTACGTCATGCTTCAGAAATGTGGAAAATGGTCCGTTTTCAAATGTTTTATTTTTGAACGTCAGTTCACATTTGTAGGTGGATCATCAGTGTTAGAGCTAAAATTAGCATGTTTAAAGTGATTTTCATGCTTCCAGGGGCCCAAAACACAAGATTTATGGAATGGTTAAAAGTGCATGAAAATGGCCAATTTACTCACTCTGAGTTCTCAAAAAGGGTTTCTTCACCCCGGGAAGTTAATTAAATACCATTTGGAGGCATTTAGTGTTCGAGCAAAAACGGCTGATTTTCGACAAAAGAGATAACACCCCCCCATTACGTCATGCTTCAGAAATGTGGAAAATGGTCCGTTTTCAAATGTTTTATTTTTGAACGTCAGTTCACATTTGTAGGTGGATCATCAGTGTTAGAGCTAAAATTAGCATGTTTAAAGTGATTTTCATGCTTCCAGGGGCCCAAAACACAAGATTAATGGAATGGTTAAAAGTGCATGAAAATGGCCAATTTACTCACTCTGAGTTCTCAAAAAGGGTTTCTTCACCCCGGGAAGTGAAATAAATACCATTTGGAGGCATTTAATGTTCGAGCAAAAACGGCTGATTTTCGACAAAAGAGATAACACCCCCCCATTACGGCATGCTTCAGAAATTTGGAAAATGGTCCGTTTTCAAATGTTTTATTTTTGAACGTCAGTTCACATTTGTAGGTGGATCATCAGTGTTAGAGCTAAAATTAGCATGTTTAAAGTGATTTTCATGCTTCCAGGGGCTCGGGAAGTTAATTAAATACCATTTGGAGGCATTTAATGTTCGAGCAAAAACGGCTGATTTTCGACAAAAGAGATAACACCCCCCCATTACGTCATGCTTCAGAAATGTGGAAAATGGTCCGTTTTCAAATGTTTTATTTTTGAACGTCAGTTCACATTTGTAGGTGGATCATCAGTGTTAGAGCTAAAATTAGCATGTTTAAAGTGATTTTCATGCTTCCAGGGGCCCAAAACACAAGATTTATGGAATGGTTAAAAGTGCATGAAAATGGCCAATTTACTCACTCTGAGTTCTCAAAAAGGGTTTCTTCACCCCGGGAAGTTAATTAAATACCATTTGGAGGCATTTAATGTTCGAGCAAAAACGGCTGATTTTCGACAAAAGAGATAACACCCCCCCATTACGTCATGCTTCAGAAATGTGGAAAATGGTCCGTTTTCAAATGTTTTATTTTTGAACGTCAGTTCACATTTGTAGGTGGATCATCAGTGTTAGAGCTAAAATTAGCATGTTTAAAGTGATTTTCATGCTTCCAGGGGCTCGGGAAGTGAAATAAATACCATTTGGAGGCATTTAATGTTCGACCAAAAACGGCTGATTTTCGACAAAAGAGATAACACCCCCCCATTACGTCATGCTTCAGAAATGTGGAAAATGGTCCGTTTTCAAATGTTTTATTTTTGAACGTCAGTTCACATTTGTAGGTGGATCATCAGTGTTAGAGCTAAAATTAGCATGTTTAAAGTGATTTTCATGCTTCCAGGGGCCCAAAACACAAGATTTATGGAATGGTTAAAAGTGCATGAAAATGGCCAATTTACTCACTCTGAGTTCTCAAAAAGGGTTTCTTCACCCCGGGAAGTTAATTAAATACCATTTGGAGGCATTTAATGTTCGAGCAAAAACGGCTGATTTTCGACAAAAGAGATAACACCCCCCCATTACGTCATGCTTCAGAAATGTGGAAAATGGTCCGTTTTCAAATGTTTTATTTTTGAACGTCAGTTCACATTTGTAGGTGGATCATCAGTGTTAGAGCTAAAATTAGCATGTTTAAAGTGATTTTCATGCTTCCAGGGGCCCAAAACACAAGATTAATGGAATGGTTAAAAGTGCATGAAAATGGCCAATTTACTCACTCTGAGTTCTCAAAAAGGGATTCTTCACCCCGGGAAGTGAAATAAATACCATTTGGAGGCATTTAATGTTCGAGCAAAAACGGCTGATTTTCGACAAAAGAGATAACACCCCCCCATTACGTCATGCTTCAGAAATGTGGAAAATGGTCCGTTTTCAAATGTTTTATTTTTGAACGTCAGTTCACATTTGTAGGTGGATCATCAGTGTTAGAGCTAAAATTAGCATGTTTAAAGTGATTTTCATGCTTCCAGGGGCTCGGGAAGTTAATTAAATACCATTTGGAGGCATTTAATGTTCGAGCAAAAACGGCTGATTTTCGACAAAAGAGATAACACCCCCCCATTACGTCATGCTTCAGAAATGTGGAAAATGGTCCGTTTTCAAATGTTTTATTTTTGAACGTCAGTTCACATTTGTAGGTGGATCATCAGTGTTAGAGCTAAAATTAGCATGTTTAAAGTGATTTTCATGCTTCCAGGGGCCCAAAACACAAGATTTATGGAATGGTTAAAAGTGCATGAAAATGGCCAATTTACTCACTCTGAGTTCTCAAAAAGGGTTTCTTCACCCCGGGAAGTGAAATAAATACCATTTGGAGGCATTTAATGTTCGAGCAAAAACGGCTGATTTTCGACAAAAGAGATAACACCCCCCCATTACGTCATGCTTCAGAAATGTGGAAAATGGTCCGTTTTCAAATGTTTTATTTTTGAACGTCAGTTCACATTTGTAGGTGGATCATCAGTGTTAGAGCTAAAATTAGCATGTTTAAAGTGATTTTCATGCTTCCAGGGGCTCGGGAAGTTAATTAAATACCATTTGGAGGCATTTAATGTTCGAGCAAAAACGGCTGATTTTCGACAAAACAGATAACACCCCCCCATTACGTCATGCTTCAGAAATGTGGAAAATGGTCCGTTTTCAAATGTTTTATTTTTGAACGTCAGTTCACATTTGTAGGTGGATCATCAGTGTTAGAGCTAAAATTAGCATGTTTAAAGTGATTTTCATGCTTCCAGGGGCTCGGGAAGTGAAATAAATACCATTTGGAGGCATTTAATGTTCGAGCAAAAACGGCTGATTTTCGACAAAAGAGATAACACCCCCCCATTACGTCATGCTTCAGAAATGTGGAAAATGGTCCATTTTCAAATGTTTTATTTTTGAACGTCAGTTCACATTTGTAGGTGGATCATCAGTGTTAGAGCTAAAATTAGCATGTTTAAAGTGATTTTCATGCTTCCAGGGGCCCAAAACACAAGATTAATGGAATGGTTAAAAGTGCATGAAAATGGCCAATTTACTCACTCTGAGTTCTCAAAAAGGGTTTCTTCACCCCGGGAAGTTAATTAAATACCATTTGGAGGCATTTAATGTTCGAGCAAAAACGGCTGATTTTCGACAAAAGAGATAACACCCCCCCCATTACGTCATGCTTCAGAAATGTGGAAAATGGTCCGTTTTCAAATGTTTTATTTTTGAACGTCAGTTCACATTTGTAGGTGGATCATCAGTGTTAGAGCTAAAATTAGCATGTTTAAAGTGATTTTCATGCTTCCAGGGGCCCAAAACACAAGATTAATGGAATGGTTAAAAGTGCATGAAAATGGCCAATTTACTCACTCTGAGTTCTCAAAAAGGGTTTCTTCACCCCGGAAAGTGAAATAAATACCATTTGGAGGCATTTAATGTTCGAGCAAAAACGGCTGATTTTCAACAAAAGAGATAACACCCCCCCATTACGTCATGCTTCAGAAATGTGGAAAATGGTCCGTTTTCAAATGTTTTATTTTTGAACGTCAGTTCACATTTGTAGGTGGATCATCAGTGTTAGAGCTAAAATTAGCATGTTTAAAGTGATTTTCATGCTTCCAGGGGCTCGGGAAGTTAATTAAATACCATTTGGAGGCATTTAATGTTCGAGCAAAAACGGCTGATTTTCGACAAAAGAGATAACACCCCCCCATTACGTCATGCTTCAGAAATGTGGAAAATGGTCCGTTTTCAAATGTTTTATTTTTGAACGTCAGTTCACATTTGTAGGTGGATCATCAGTGTTAGAGCTAAAATTAGCATGTTTAAAGTGATTTTCATGCTTCCAGGGGCCCAAAACACAAGATTTATGGAATGGTTAAAAGTGCATGAAAATGGCCAATTTACTCACTCTGAGTTCTCAAAAAGGGTTTCTTCACCCCGGGAAGTGAAATAAATACCATTTGGAGGCATTTAATGTTCGAGCAAAAACGGCTGATTTTCGACAAAAGAGATAACACCCCCCCATTACGTCATGCTTCAGAAATGTGGAAAATGGTCCGTTTTCAAATGTTTTATTTTTGAACGTCAGTTCACATTTGTAGGTGGATCATCAGTGTTAGAGCTAAAATTAGCATGTTTAAAGTGATTTTCATGCTTCCAGGGGCTCGGGAAGTTAATTAAATACCATTTGGAGGCATTTAATGTTCGAGCAAAAACGGCTGATTTTCGACAAAAGAGATAACACCCCCCCATTACGTCATGCTTCAGAAATGTGGAAAATGGTCCGTTTTCAAATGTTTTATTTTTGAACGTCAGTTCACATTTGTAGGTGGATCATCAGTGTTAGAGCTAAAATTAGCATGTTTAAAGTGATTTTCATGCTTCCAGGGGCCTAAAACACAAGATTTATGGAATGGTTAAAAGTGCATGAAAATGGCCAATTTACTCACTCTGAGTTCTCAAAAAGGGTTTCTTCACCCCGGGAAGTTAATTAAATACCATTTGGAGGCATTTAATGTTCGAGCAAAAACGGCTGATTTTCGACAAAAGAGATAACACCCCCCCATTACGTCATGCTTCAGAAATGTGGAAAATGGTCCGTTTTCAAATGTTTTATTTTTGAACGTCAGTTCACATTTGTAGGTGGATCATCAGTGTTAGAGCTAAAATTAGCATGTTTAAAGTGATTTTCATGCTTCCAGGGGCTCGGGAAGTTAATTAAATACCATTTGGAGGCATTTAATGTTCGAGCAAAAACGGCTGATTTTCGACAAAACAGATAACACCCCCCCATTACGTCATGCTTCAGAAATGTGGAAAATGGTCCGTTTTCAAATGTTTTATTTTTGAACGTCAGTTCACATTTGTAGGTGGATCATCAGTGTTAGAGCTAAAATTAGCATGTTTAAAGTGATTTTCATGCTTCCAGGGGCTCGGGAAGTGAAATAAATACCATTTGGAGGCATTTAATGTTCGAGCAAAAACGGCTGATTTTCGACAAAAGAGATAACACCCCCCCATTACGTCATGCTTCAGAAATGTGGAAAATGGTCCATTTTCAAATGTTTTATTTTTGAACGTCAGTTCACATTTGTAGGTGGATCATCAGTGTTAGAGCTAAAATTAGCATGTTTAAAGTGATTTTCATGCTTCCAGGGGCCCAAAACACAAGATTAATGGAATGGTTAAAAGTGCATGAAAATGGCCAATTTACTCACTCTGAGTTCTCAAAAAGGGTTTCTTCACCCCGGGAAGTTAATTAAATACCATTTGGAGGCATTTAATGTTCGAGCAAAAACGGCTGATTTTCGACAAAAGAGATAACACCCCCCCCATTACGTCATGCTTCAGAAATGTGGAAAATGGTCCGTTTTCAAATGTTTTATTTTTGAACGTCAGTTCACATTTGTAGGTGGATCATCAGTGTTAGAGCTAAAATTAGCATGTTTAAAGTGATTTTCATGCATCCAGGGGCCCAAAACAAAAGAGTAATGGAATGGTTAAAAGTGCATGAAAATGGCCAATTTACTCACTCTGAGTTCTCAAAAAGGGTTTCTTCACCCCGGAAAGTGAAATAAATACCATTTGGAGGCATTTAATGTTCGAGCAAAAACGGCTGATTTTCAACAAAAGAGATAACACCCCCCCATTACGTCATGCTTCAGAAATGTGGAAAATGGTCCGTTTTCAAATGTTTTATTTTTGAACGTCAGTTCACATTTGTAGGTGGATCATCAGTGTTAGAGCTAAAATTAGCATGTTTAAAGTGATTTTCATGCTTCCAGGGGCTCGGGAAGTTAATTAAATACCATTTGGAGGCATTTAATGTTCGAGCAAAAACGGCTGATTTTCGACAAAAGAGATAACACCCCCCCATTACGTCATGCTTCAGAGATGTGGAAAATGGTCCGTTTTCAAATGTTTTATTTTTGAACGTCAGTTCACATTTGTAGGTGGATCATCAGTGTTAGAGCTAAAATTAGCATGTTTAAAGTGATTTTCATGCTTCCAGGGGCCCAAAACACAAGATTTATGGAATGGTTAAAAGTGCATGAAAATGGCCAATTTACCCACTCTGAGTTCTCAAAAAGGGTTTCTTCACCCCGGGAAGTTAATTAAATACCATTTGGAGGCATTTAATGTTCGAGCAAAAACGGCTGATTTTTGACAAAAGAGATAACACCCCCCCATTACGTCATGCTTCAGAAATGTGGAAAATGGTCCGTTTTCAAATGTTTTATTTTTGAACGTCAGTTCACATTTGTAGGTGGATCATCAGTGTTAGAGCTAAAATTAGCATGTTTAAAGTGATTTTCATGCTTCCAGGGGCTCGGGAAGTTAATTAAATACCATTTGGAGGCATTTAATGTTCGAGCAAAAACGGCTGATTTTCGACAAAACAGATAACACCCCCCCATTACGTCATGCTTCAGAAATGTGGAAAATGGTCCGTTTTCAAATGTTTTATTTTTGAACGTCAGTTCACATTTGTAGGTGGATCATCAGTGTTAGAGCTAAAATTAGCATGTTTAAAGTGATTTTCATGCTTCCAGGGGCTCGGGAAGTGAAATAAATACCATTTGGAGGCATTTAATGTTCGAGCAAAAACGGCTGATTTTCAACAAAAGAGATAACACCCCCCCATTACGTCATGCTTCAGAAATGTGGAAAATGGTCCATTTTCAAATGTTTTATTTTTGAACGTCAGTTCACATTTGTAGGTGGATCATCAGTGTTAGAGCTAAAATTAGCATGTTTAAAGTGATTTTCATGCTTCCAGGGGCCCAAAACACAAGATTAATGGAATGGTTAAAAGTGCATGAAAATGGCCAATTTACTCACTCTGAGTTCTCAAAAAGGGTTTCTTCACCCCGGGAAGTTAATTAAATACCATTTGGAGGCATTTAATGTTCGAGCAAAAACGGCTGATTTTCGACAAAAGAGATAACACCCCCCCCATTACGTCATGCTTCAGAAATGTGGAAAATGGTCCGTTTTCAAATGTTTTATTTTTGAACGTCAGTTCACATTTGTAGGTGGATCATCAGTGTTAGAGCTAAAATTAGCATGTTTAAAGTGATTTTCATGCATCCAGGGGCCCAAAACAAAAGAGTAATGGAATGGTTAAAAGTGCATGAAAATGGCCAATTTACTCACTCTGAGTTCTCAAAAAGGGTTTCTTCACCCCGGAAAGTGAAATAAATACCATTTGGAGGCATTTAATGTTCGAGCAAAAACGGCTGATTTTCGACAAAAGAGATAACACCCCCCCATTACGTCATGCTTCAGAAATGTGAAAAATGGTCCGTTTTCAAATGTTTTATTTTTGAACGTCAGTTCACATTTGTAGGTGGATCATCAGTGTTAGAGCTAAAATTAGCATGTTTAAAGTGATTTTCATGCTTCCAGGGGCTCGGGAAGTGAAATAAATACCATTTGGAGGCATTTAATGTTCGACCAAAAACGGCTGATTTTCGACAAAAGAGATAACACCCCCCCATTACGTCATGCTTCAGAAATGTGGAAAATGGTCCGTTTTCAAATGTTTTATTTTTGAACGTCAGTTCACATTTGTAGGTGGATCATCAGTGTTAGAGCTAAAATTTGCATGTTTAAAGTGATTTTCATGCTTCCAGGGGCCCAAAACACAAGATTTATGGAATGGTTAAAAGTGCATGAAAATGGCCAATTTACTCACTCTGAGTTCTCAAAAAGGGTTTCTTCACCCCGGGAAGTTAATTAAATACCATTTGGAGGCATTTAGTGTTCGAGCAAAAACGGCTGATTTTCGACAAAAGAGATAACACCCCCCCATTACGTCATGCTTCAGAAATGTGGAAAATGGTCCGTTTTCAAATGTTTTATTTTTGAACGTCAGTTCACATTTGTAGGTGGATCATCAGTGTTAGAGCTAAAATTAGCATGTTTAAAGTGATTTTCATGCTTCCAGGGGCCCAAAACACAAGATTAATGGAATGGTTAAAAGTGCATGAAAATGGCCAATTTACTCACTCTGAGTTCTCAAAAAGGGTTTCTTCACCCCGGGAAGTGAAATAAATACCATTTGGAGGCATTTAATGTTCGAGCAAAAACGGCTGATTTTCGACAAAAGAGATAACACCCCCCCATTACGTCATGCTTCAGAAATTTGGAAAATGGTCCGTTTTCAAATGTTTTATTTTTGAACGTCAGTTCACATTTGTAGGTGGATCATCAGTGTTAGAGCTAAAATTAGCATGTTTAAAGTGATTTTCATGCTTCCAGGGGCTCGGGAAGTTAATTAAATACCATTTGGAGGCATTTAATGTTCGAGCAAAAACGGCTGATTTTCGACAAAAGAGATAACACCCCCCCATTACGTCATGCTTCAGAAATGTGGAAAATGGTCCGTTTTCAAATGTTTTATTTTTGAACGTCAGTTCACATTTGTAGGTGGATCATCAGTGTTAGAGCTAAAATTAGCATGTTTAAAGTGATTTTCATGCTTCCAGGGGCCCAAAACACAAGATTTATGGAATGGTTAAAAGTGCATGAAAATGGCCAATTTACTCACTCTGAGTTCTCAAAAAGGGTTTCTTCACCCCGGGAAGTTAATTAAATACCATTTGGAGGCATTTAATGTTCGAGCAAAAACGGCTGATTTTCGACAAAAGAGATAACACCCCCCCATTACGTCATGCTTCAGAAATGTGGAAAATGGTCCGTTTTCAAATGTTTTATTTTTGAACGTCAGTTCACATTTGTAGGTGGATCATCAGTGTTAGAGCTAAAATTAGCATGTTTAAAGTGATTTTCATGCTTCCAGGGGCCCAAAACACAAGATTTATGGAATGGTTAAAAGTGCATGAAAATGGCCAATTTACTCACTCTGAGTTCTCAAAAAGGGTTTCTTCACCCCGGGAAGTGAAATAAATACCATTTGGAGGCATTTAATGTTCGAGCAAAAACGGCTGATTTTCGACAAAAGAGATAACACCCCCCCATTACGTCATGCTTCAGAAATGTGGAAAATGGTCCGTTTTCAAATGTTTTATTTTTGAACGTCAGTTCACATTTGTAGGTGGATCATCAGTGTTAGAGCTAAAATTAGCATGTTTAAAGTGATTTTCATGCTTCCAGGGGCTCGGGAAGTTAATTAAATACCATTTGGAGGCATTTAATGTTCGAGCAAAAACGGCTGATTTTCGACAAAACAGATAACACCCCCCCATTACGTCATGCTTCAGAAATGTGGAAAATGGTCCGTTTTCAAATGTTTTATTTTTGAACGTCAGTTCACATTTGTAGGTGGATCATCAGTGTTAGAGCTAAAATTAGCATGTTTAAAGTGATTTTCATGCTTCCAGGGGCTCGGGAAGTGAAATAAATACCATTTGGAGGCATTTAATGTTCGAGCAAAAACGGCTGATTTTCGACAAAAGAGATAACACCCCCCCATTACGTCATGCTTCAGAAATGTGGAAAATGGTCCATTTTCAAATGTTTTATTTTTGAACGTCAGTTCACATTTGTAGGTGGATCATCAGTGTTAGAGCTAAAATTAGCATGTTTAAAGTGATTTTCATGCTTCCAGGGGCCCAAAACACAAGATTAATGGAATGGTTAAAAGTGCATGAAAATGGCCAATTTACTCACTCTGAGTTCTCAAAAAGGGTTTCTTCACCCCGGGAAGTTAATTAAATACCATTTGGAGGCATTTAATGTTCGAGCAAAAACGGCTGATTTTCGACAAAAGAGATAACACCCCCCCCATTACGTCATGCTTCAGAAATGTGGAAAATGGTCCGTTTTCAAATGTTTTATTTTTGAACGTCAGTTCACATTTGTAGGTGGATCATCAGTGTTAGAGCTAAAATTAGCATGTTTAAAGTGATTTTCATGCTTCCAGGGGCCCAAAACACAAGATTAATGGAATGGTTAAAAGTGCATGAAAATGGCCAATTTACTCACTCTGAGTTCTCAAAAAGGGTTTCTTCACCCCGGAAAGTGAAATAAATACCATTTGGAGGCATTTAATGTTCGAGCAAAAACGGCTGATTTTCAACAAAAGAGATAACACCCCCCCATTACGTCATGCTTCAGAAATGTGGAAAATGGTCCGTTTTCAAATATTTTATTTTTGAACGTCAGTTCACATTTGTAGGTGGATCATCAGTGTTAGAGCTAAAATTAGCATGTTTAAAGTGATTTTCATGCTTCCAGGGGCTCGGGAAGTTAATTAAATACCATTTGGAGGCATTTAATGTTCGAGCAAAAACGGCTGATTTTCGACAAAAGAGATAACACCCCCCCATTACGTCATGCTTCAGAAATGTGGAAAATGGTCCGTTTTCAAATGTTTTATTTTTGAACGTCAGTTCACATTTGTAGGTGGATCATCAGTGTTAGAGCTAAAATTAGCATGTTTAAAGTGATTTTCATGCTTCCAGGGGCCCAAAACACAAGATTTATGGAATGGTTAAAAGTGCATGAAAATGGCCAATTTACTCACTCTGAGTTCTCAAAAAGGGTTTCTTCACCCCGGGAAGTGAAATAAATACCATTTGGAGGCATTTAATGTTCGAGCAAAAACGGCTGATTTTCGACAAAAGAGATAACACCCCCCCATTACGTCATGCTTCAGAAATGTGGAAAATGGTCCGTTTTCAAATGTTTTATTTTTGAACGTCAGTTCACATTTGTAGGTGGATCATCAGTGTTAGAGCTAAAATTAGCATGTTTAAAGTGATTTTCATGCTTCCAGGGGCTCGGGAAGTTAATTAAATACCATTTGGAGGCATTTAATGTTCGAGCAAAAACGGCTGATTTTCGACAAAAGAGATAACACCCCCCCATTACGTCATGCTTCAGAAATGTGGAAAATGGTCCGTTTTCAAATGTTTTATTTTTGAACGTCAGTTCACATTTGTAGGTGGATCATCAGTGTTAGAGCTAAAATTAGAATGTTTAAAGTGATTTTCATGCTTCCAGGGGCCTAAAACACAAGATTTATGGAATGGTTAAAAGTGCATGAAAATGGCCAATTTACTCACTCTGAGTTCTCAAAAAGGGTTTCTTCACCCCGGGAAGTTAATTAAATACCATTTGGAGGCATTTAATGTTCGAGCAAAAACGGCTGATTTTCGACAAAAGAGATAACACCCCCCCATTACGTCATGCTTCAGAAATGTGGAAAATGGTCCGTTTTCAAATGTTTTATTTTTGAACGTCAGTTCACATTTGTAGGTGGATCATCAGTGTTAGAGCTAAAATTTGCATGTTTAAAGTGATTTTCATGCTTCCAGGGGCTCGGGAAGTTAATTAAATACCATTTGGAGGCATTTAATGTTCGAGCAAAAACGGCTGATTTTCGACAAAACAGATAACACCCCCCCATTACGTCATGCTTCAGAAATGTGGAAAATGGTCCGTTTTCAAATGTTTTATTTTTGAACGTCAGTTCACATTTGTAGGTGGATCATCAGTGTTAGAGCTAAAATTAGCATGTTTAAAGTGATTTTCATGCTTCCAGGGGCTCGGGAAGTGAAATAAATACCATTTGGAGGCATTTAATGTTCGAGCAAAAACGGCTGATTTTCGACAAAAGAGATAACACCCCCCCATTACGTCATGCTTCAGAAATGTGGAAAATGGTCCATTTTCAAATGTTTTATTTTTGAACGTCAGTTCACATTTGTAGGTGGATCATCAGTGTTAGAGCTAAAATTAGCATGTTTAAAGTGATTTTCATGCTTCCAGGGGCCCAAAACACAAGATTAATGGAATGGTTAAAAGTGCATGAAAATGGCCAATTTACTCACTCTGAGTTCTCAAAAAGGGTTTCTTCACCCCGGGAAGTTAATTAAATACCATTTGGAGGCATTTAATGTTCGAGCAAAAACGGCTGATTTTCGACAAAAGAGATAACACCCCCCCCATTACGTCATGCTTCAGAAATGTGGAAAATGGTCCGTTTTCAAATGTTTTATTTTTGAACGTCAGTTCACATTTGTAGGTGGATCATCAGTGTTAGAGCTAAAATTAGCATGTTTAAAGTGATTTTCATGCATCCAGGGGCCCAAAACAAAAGAGTAATGGAATGGTTAAAAGTGCATGAAAATGGCCAATTTACTCACTCTGAGTTCTCAAAAAGGGTTTCTTCACCCCGGAAAGTGAAATAAATACCATTTGGAGGCATTTAATGTTCGAGCAAAAACGGCTGATTTTCAACAAAAGAGATAACACCCCCCCATTACGTCATGCTTCAGAAATGTGGAAAATGGTCCGTTTTCAAATGTTTTATTTTTGAACGTCAGTTCACATTTGTAGGTGGATCATCAGTGTTAGAGCTAAAATTAGCATGTTTAAAGTGATTTTCATGCTTCCAGGGGCTCGGGAAGTTAATTAAATACCATTTGGAGGCATTTAATGTTCGAGCAAAAACGGCTGATTTTCGACAAAAGAGATAACACCCCCCCATTACGTCATGCTTCAGAGATGTGGAAAATGGTCCGTTTTCAAATGTTTTATTTTTGAACGTCAGTTCACATTTGTAGGTGGATCATCAGTGTTAGAGCTAAAATTAGCATGTTTAAAGTGATTTTCATGCTTCCAGGGGCCCAAAACACAAGATTTATGGAATGGTTAAAAGTGCATGAAAATGGCCAATTTACCCACTCTGAGTTCTCAAAAAGGGTTTCTTCACCCCGGGAAGTTAATTAAATACCATTTGGAGGCATTTAATGTTCGAGCAAAAACGGCTGATTTTTGACAAAAGAGATAACACCCCCCCATTACGTCATGCTTCAGAAATGTGGAAAATGGTCCGTTTTCAAATGTTTTATTTTTGAACGTCAGTTCACATTTGTAGGTGGATCATCAGTGTTAGAGCTAAAATTAGCATGTTTAAAGTGATTTTCATGCTTCCAGGGGCTCGGGAAGTTAATTAAATACCATTTGGAGGCATTTAATGTTCGAGCAAAAACGGCTGATTTTCGACAAAACAGATAACACCCCCCCATTACGTCATGCTTCAGAAATGTGGAAAATGGTCCGTTTTCAAATGTTTTATTTTTGAACGTCAGTTCACATTTGTAGGTGGATCATCAGTGTTAGAGCTAAAATTAGCATGTTTAAAGTGATTTTCATGCTTCCAGGGGCTCGGGAAGTGAAATAAATACCATTTGGAGGCATTTAATGTTCGAGCAAAAACGGCTGATTTTCGACAAAAGAGATAACACCCCCCCATTACGTCATGCTTCAGAAATGTGGAAAATGGTCCATTTTCAAATGTTTTATTTTTGAACGTCAGTTCACATTTGTAGGTGGATCATCAGTGTTAGAGCTAAAATTAGCATGTTTAAAGTGATTTTCATGCTTCCAGGGGCCCAAAACACAAGATTAATGGAATGGTTAAAAGTGCATGAAAATGGCCAATTTACTCACTCTGAGTTCTCAAAAAGGGTTTCTTCACCCCGGGAAGTTAATTAAATACCATTTGGAGGCATTTAATGTTCGAGCAAAAACGGCTGATTTTCGACAAAAGAGATAACACCCCCCCCATTACGTCATGCTTCAGAAATGTGGAAAATGGTCCGTTTTCAAATGTTTTATTTTTGAACGTCAGTTCACATTTGTAGGTGGATCATCAGTGTTAGAGCTAAAATTAGCATGTTTAAAGTGATTTTCATGCATCCAGGGGCCCAAAACAAAAGAGTAATGGAATGGTTAAAAGTGCATGAAAATGGCCAATTTACTCACTCTGAGTTCTCAAAAAGGGTTTCTTCACCCCGGAAAGTGAAATAAATACCATTTGGAGGCATTTAATGTTCGAGCAAAAACGGCTGATTTTCAACAAAAGAGATAACACCCCCCCATTACGTCATGCTTCAGAAATGTGGAAAATGGTCCGTTTTCAAATGTTTTATTTTTGAACGTCAGTTCACATTTGTAGGTGGATCATCAGTGTTAGAGCTAAAATTAGCATGTTTAAAGTGATTTTCATGCTTCCAGGGGCTCGGGAAGTTAATTAAATACCATTTGGAGGCATTTAATGTTCGAGCAAAAACGGCTGATTTTCGACAAAAGAGATAACACCCCCCCATTACGTCATGCTTCAGAGATGTGGAAAATGGTCCGTTTTCAAATGTTTTATTTTTGAACGTCAGTTCACATTTGTAGGTGGATCATCAGTGTTAGAGCTAAAATTAGCATGTTTAAAGTGATTTTCATGCTTCCAGGGGCCCAAAACACAAGATTTATGGAATGGTTAAAAGTGCATGAAAATGGCCAATTTACCCACTCTGAGTTCTCAAAAAGGGTTTCTTCACCCCGGGAAGTTAATTAAATACCATTTGGAGGCATTTAATGTTCGAGCAAAAACGGCTGATTTTTGACAAAAGAGATAACACCCCCCCATTACGTCATGCTTCAGAAATGTGGAAAATGGTCCGTTTTCAAATGTTTTATTTTTGAACGTCAGTTCACATTTGTAGGTGGATCATCAGTGTTAGAGCTAAAATTAGCATGTTTAAAGTGATTTTCATGCTTCCAGGGGCTCGGGAAGTTAATTAAATACCATTTGGAGGCATTTAATGTTCGAGCAAAAACGGCTGATTTTCGACAAAAGAGATAACACCCCCCCATTACGTCATGCTTCAGAAATGTGGAAAATGGTCCGTTTTCAAATGTTTTATTTTTGAACGTCAGTTCACATTTGTAGGTGGATCATCAGTGTTAGAGCTAAAATTAGCATGTTTAAAGTGATTTTCATGCTTCCAGGGGCCCAAAACACAAGATTAATGGAATGGTTAAAAGTGCATGAAAATGGCCAATTTACTCACTCTGAGTTCTCAAAAAGGGTTTCTTCACCCCGGAAAGTGAAATAAATACCATTTGGAGGCATTTAATGTTCGAGCAAAAACGGCAGATTTTCGACAAAAGAGATAACACCCCCCCATTACGTCATGCTTCAGAAATGTGGAAAATGGTCCGTTTTCAAATGTTTTATTTTTGAACGTCAGTTCACATTTGTAGGTGGATCATCAGTGTTAGAGCTAAAATTAGCATGTTTAAAGTGATTTTCATGCTTCCAGGGGCTCGGGAAGTTAATTAAATACCATTTGGAGGCATTTAATGTTCGAGCAAAAACGGCTGATTTTCGACAAAAGAGATAACACCCCCCCATTACGTCATGCTTCAGAAATGTGGAAAATGGTCCGTTTTCAAATGTTTTATTTTTGAACGTCAGTTCACATTTGTAGGTGGATCATCAGTGTTAGAGCTAAAATTAGCATGTTTAAAGTGATTTTCATGCTTCCAGGGGCCCAAAACACAAGATTTATGGAATGGTTAAAAGTGCATGAAAATGGCCAATTTACTCACTCTGAGTTCTCAAAAAGGGTTTCTTCACCCCGGGAAGTGAAATAAATACCATTTGGAGGCATTTAATGTTCGAGCAAAAACGGCTGATTTTCGACAAAAGAGATAACACCCCCCCCATTACGTCATGCTTCAGAAATGTGGAAAATGGTCCGTTTTCAAATGTTTTATTTTTGAACGTCAGTTCACATTTGTAGGTGGATCATCAGTGTTAGAGCTAAAATGGAAAGGGGCGACCACTCGGTCCCCCCGAACGTATGGCGGAGTGCCTCGATCCCCCCGGGAAGCCATTTTTTGGCGGGAGGCGCGTCTCGGCTGGTATGCCCGAAGCGGCGTAGCCGGGGCGCGCTTTTTCCCGCCCTAGAGTGGGCTGGCCTAGACACCGACGCAGCCAGCCACGCCCTCGGGGCAGGCAGGGGCGGGTTTACGCCCG
This sequence comes from Lissotriton vulgaris, assembly GCF_964263255.1. Taxonomy (NCBI): domain Eukaryota; kingdom Metazoa; phylum Chordata; class Amphibia; order Caudata; family Salamandridae; genus Lissotriton; species Lissotriton vulgaris. The sequence continues at coordinate 70,797 of NW_028241765.1, read as the reverse complement.
CCCTGAAGACGGATAAAAAGGGACGCAAGACCAGAAGACGTCCTCTTGTTCTTGTGCTCTGAAGCTGCACCTCCTCGCTACACGTGAGCTCGGGACAGAACGAAGAGCCAATTTTGAGCGTTTTGATCTTTTTCTTTGTCTTCTAGATACTTCGTCGGAGAGATGCCCAAGAAAGGCGCAAAGAGAATGACGACTGATCAGATGGTGCGGGCCCTTTTTAAAGAGATGTCCGACATAAAGAAACGGCTGGCGGAGCGAGACGGGGAGGAGGGTTCGGGCCCTGCACCTGCTGGAAGGAGACCTAAGAGGCCGAGAAGGGTTCCAGCCGGTGGAGACGTCCCGGTTCCCTCTGCCCCGCTCGAGGCGCCGACCCCAGTACCGATGGAGGGGAATCCAATCCCCGTTGTCGTCACCCCGACATCCAATGAGGATATGCCCCCCGAGCTGGCAGCACAGCTAGCAGCGTGGTTGGGGGATAGTAGTGAGGGCGCTACGGCTGCCGAGGCACAGGCGCTGATAAAAGGGCTGCGTGAGAAAAGAGATGCAGCTAAGGTGACCGCGCCGGTGGCGGGGATAGACAAGCTGCAAGTGGCGGAAGCAGCGTCTGGTTCAGGTAAGCGGCCATTGCCGATCGCAAGGGATGAGTCAGCACCCTCTCGTAGAGAGAGATTGGGACAACATGTGCCTTTAGCAATAAAGGAAAAGATTTGGGCGGGGGAGTATGTGAATATTTTCTCCTTGCTTGTCGATCATTATGAGGTGGAGCATGTTAAGAGTCAGAAGGACCTAATGCATCCGAGTGTTTGGCGCGCAAAAATGGCCGCCTTTAAGATAAATGAGAATATTGGCAACTGGGGCAATGCGTGGGGTATTTTTACATCGATTTTAGGGGAACGTAGGCCCGAGTTGCTTCCGGAGTTTCCCATTTATCAGTCACAAATTATGGGTTACTCGACAGCTTATCAGGGTAACCATTGGTTCTGTTATGACAACTTGTTTAGGAAAGAAAAGGAACATAACAAAGGTTTAACTTGGGATTGTTACGATTCTGTGACATGGGATAAAATGAAAGAGTCAGGAATGTTGAAAATGCCGTTGGTAGGGAGCAATGTTGTTGATTACTCCCGCCAAAATGTGGGGACGCCCTTTCGGTCAGGTACGAGCACCGACGATTACCCGAGACCTGCCGGCAACACGGGAAAAAGGGGTTTCTGCTTCAATTTCAACAAAGGAAAATGTACCAGGCCTCCGGGATCGTGTAAATTCAAACACGAATGTAGCAATTGCGGGTCGTCCCATCCTGAGTCCTTGTGTAGAGCCAGAACGAGTGAGAATGGGGGTAAAGGAGGCGCCAAACAAGCCTAATATAGGCCGAGGGGCGCCTTTACCAACCCCGATTGATACCTTGGCGATGACTCCTTGGCTCAGCGAGTACCCAGATCGTACTTCTGCTGGGGTGCTGCGGAACGGTTTTTCATATGGTTTCCGCATCCCGGTAGGGGACTTTCAGGGTATCGGGACGTGCAGAAATCAACTTTCCGTCTTGCAGCATACATCTGTAGTGCAGGATAAGATCCAGAAAGAGGTTAGCAGGGGACGGGTCGCCGGGCCGTTTATTGTACCCCCGGTACCGTATTTTGTCTGTTCTCCGTTAGGGGTGGTCCCCAAGAAGGACCCAGGTGAGTTTCGATTAATCCATAATCTGTCAGCCCCACGGGGTCTTTCGGTAAACGATGCAATTGATCCAGAGGTATGTTCGGTGCGGTACGCATCATTTGATGAAGCAGTAGCCATTTTGAATCGCCTGGGGCCCGGGACGTTGATGGCGAAATCAGATATCGAGTCAGCTTTCCGGTTGCTCCCGGTACACCCAGACGACCAGCGTCTTCTGGGATTCATGTTTCAGGGATCATATTACATGGATAGGTGTATGCCAATGGGATGCTCTATATCGTGTGCATATTTTGAGAAGTTCAGCACTTTTTTGCAATGGGTGTTCACGAAGAAAACGGGTTTCCGAAATGTGATGCATTACCTTGATGACTTTCTGTTTCTTGGACCCGCCGGAAATCCCGAATGTGCCCAGGCCTTGGCTGAATTCTGTGTGTTGATGGGTCAATTTGGCGTGCCATTGGCACCAGGTAAAACTGTGGGTCCCACGACTTGCCTCGAGTTTTTGGGGATCGAGTTGGACTCTAGTGAGGGCTGTTTCCGTCTACCAGCTAGCAAAGTGTCGAAATTCAGGGCAGCCCTGCAAGTATGTTTAAATGCATCTAAGGTTACACTGCATCAGTTGCAACAATTGGTGGGGAAGTTGAACTTTGCCTTGAGGGTGATCCCAATGGCCCGCCCCTTTTCCCGTTCAATTGCCCAAGCGATGGTTGGCCTAAAGGAGGGTCATCATCGCACGAGGTTATCGGCTGAGGTCCGCCAGGACATGCGTATTTGGTTAGCATTTTTGGCGGACTTCAATGGTCGAGTCGTCTGGAACAAACCAGCCGTGTCCTCTGAAGAGCTTGGTCTATGGACAGATTCAGCGGGAAGCATAGGCTTTGGCGCCATCTTCGGCACAAAATGGTCGGCACAAAGGTGGCCCCCATGGTGGCATGAGGAGGGGCTGACGAGTAATATTGCTTTCCTTGAACTGTTTCCCATTCTGGTGGCCCTGAGAACCTGGCCCGAAGGGTTCAAAGATCATTCTGTCGTGTTCTGGTCTGACAATATGACCGTTGTAGAATGCATCAATAGTCAGGCAGCCCGTTGTAAACTGATTTTGAGGCTGCTCAAAGAAATTGTCTTATTGTGTATGCAACTGAACGTGATATTCAGAGCAAAGCATGTCCCAGGGGTGATGAATCAGGCTGCTGATGCACTGTCTCGTTTTCACATGCAGGCTTTCTCTGGTTTCCTTCCGTCAGCGGACCCAGAGCCGGCACCCTTCCCCGAAGCTCTCTGGTCTCTCGGTGCCCCGAACTACGTCACCTCGTGGGAGAGAGTCTAGCACCCAGGACGAGGAAGGCATATGAAGGGGCGTTTCGGGCCTATTTAGCCTTTTTGGGGACTGTGAGAGGGGGACTTTGGGGTCAGGAGGAGTGGGTAGTACTTTTTCTGATGTCCTTACGTAGGGCTGGGAAGTCGGTGGCTACGGCCCAAAGGCATCGTGCCGCCATTTCCTTTGTTGCCAGGGCCCATAACATCCAGGACCCGACAGCGTCTTTTGTAGTACAGAAGGCGCTGCGTGGGTGGCAACGCCTGGAGGGTCGCAGAGTAGATGAGAGACGACCGATAGGTCTGGATAGGTTGTCCCAGTTGCTGGCCACACTCCCTACCACATGCTCGTCTCCTTTCGAGACGTGTTTGTTCCGGACTGCATTTACGCTGGCATTTCACGGGGCAATGAGGATAAGTGAGCTGGTTGCAAGGAACAAACAGGATGTGGTGGGGGTTTGTGCCGGGAACACGTTCAGATCAGGGGTGAAACGATGATTGTCTCCTTTGCCAGGTCCAAGACCGACCAAGATGGGATGGGGGACTGCACGATCATTCGCAGGATCCCCGGGTCCTCCATGTGTCCGGTACGGTGTTTAGAGGATTATCTAGCACGAAGGGTGGCATCATGGGGGGGGACATTGTTGAGACACGCAGACGCCACCCCACTGACGAAGTTTCAGTTTCAGCGGGTGCTTGCAATGTCCATTACCGCAGCGGGCTTGGACCCGGGCGAATTCGGGACCCATTCCTTTCGAATAGGGGCTGCCACCGAAGCTACAGCCAGGGGTCTTAATGTTGAACAAGTGGAACGAGTGGGGCGATGGTCCTCCAATTGTTAGAAGAGATATGTGCGATTGCACATGTTGTGAAGCTGTAATAATGTACTCACGCTTCTTGTCTTTTGTTTGGTTTCCAGTTGCGCAAGCCTACGAGGCGGGGCGGACTATGCAGTCGACCCAACACCAGGCCAGCGGTCAGACGTCACCGGCTGTGAGACAGGAGGTGTGGGTCGTGGGCCACTCATACGTGAGGCGTGCCGCAGACGTATTCGAAGCAGGTGACATGATTCACGTACCTGGGGAATACGGGTACAGAGTGTCCTTCTACGGAAGAGGCGGTCTCTGTATTGACCAGTTTCAAGCATTCTTTGAGGGTTTGTTAGGGCGGACGAGGTCACCGCCGTCTATAGTCATAGTACATTTAGGGGGCAATGATTTGGTCACCACCGGTAGACGACTTCTCCTAGAGGCAATGCTTTCCACAGTAAGTTGGTTAGCAAGGAGAGTTCCGGGGTGCATAATTGCGTGGTCTCATATGATCCCACGTAAAGTGTGGCGGGGGGCTATCTCGATTCCTGCTTTGAATCATTCTGTTAGAAAACTTAATAACAAAGTGAGTAGGTTGTTCCGTTCCAAGACACTGCATTCTATCTCGCATGGTTGTATTAACGATGACAGTATGTATTTGGGGGATGGTGTGCATTTGTCACGGGTGGGGAATGAGTTACTCATAGGAGATTTCTTGGCTTGGTTAAAAACGTTAAAACATGACCTTTAGGTAGGAGTTTTTGTGGGGGGTCCGGATAGCCGGTCAACTATCCGGACCTGTGGCGGTAAGGTCATGATCGGTGAGCACTAATTGGTAGATCCCTATGAGTGGGCGTCACCCAACACGGATGGGAGCGCTCGGGAGAGGTGGCCATTGGCCCCTCAATGGGGAGGCGGTCCCGTCTAAGGATGGGTCGCCGGAAGTAAAGGAAAGGCGGTCAAGGCCCCTTCCTTTGTAGGAGGGGTTACAGCCCCCTCCTGGTGAATTTCCCGGGGCCAGTGACATCTGCGACGGCAGATGCTGTAAGTTGTGTGGGGTGGGGGGAGGTCCACGATACCTTCTAGATACCTCACACGAGTCTTCGAACGACCTTTAAATGGCGTCGAGTTCTTAAGTGCCCCCGTCAAGTCAAGGGAAATTGTTAGTAGTTGCACTTGAGGTAAGCCTCTGTGCTGTCGCCCCTCCCAAGTGGGAGGGGTAAGTCTGGTTAGGGATCTTGACACCGGTTATGACCTTGCCGTTGGCCCTTAAACGTTAGGATGTACAATTTCAGTATTTTTAGAGAATGTTTTGTAGGATGCTAGTTCGGCTAGGAGAACCTCTGTATTAGAGAATCTGTTAAGGTTAGCCAAACATCGCAATGTGGTAATGAAATTGTACATAACATGAAACGTTTAATGTTTTTTAATTTGTTTTTAATAAATACGGCCGGGAGGGTCACTCCCTCCCACTTCCAAAAACTTCAAGAACTGTTTCCGGTTTCCCTCCTTCTGGGGATTGTGTTGAGAGGGGGTGGCGGGTATCTCAGCCATATGGAAAGGGGCGACCACTCGGTCCCCCCGAACGTATGGCGGAGTGCCTCGATCCCCCCGGGAAGCCATTTTTTGGCGGGAGGCGCGTCTCGGCTGGTATGCCCGAAGCGGCGTAGCCGGGGCGCGCTTTTTCCCGCCCTAGAGTGGGCTGGCCTAGACACCGACGCAGCCAGCCACGCCCTCGGGGCAGGCAGGGGCGGGTTTACGCCCGCCCTGAAGACGGATAAAAAGGGACGCAAGACCAGAAGACGTCCTCTTGTTCTTGTGCTCTGAAGCTGCACCTCCTCGCTACACGTGAGCTCGGGACAGAACGAAGAGCCAATTTTGACCCACCCACCAGCCCCTGAGGACAGCAAGTTGTTTTGTAATAAAGAAAATTTATGATTATGTTTGCTGTTTTCGTTTACAGGTTGTGATGGTATCATGTTTATGATTGACCATAATGAAGAATGGTGTATGTTGTGAAGGTTTTTACAATAAAATGATTCGATATAGTGTTGAATTTTAAGCATGCTCTTTCGGTCGTAGCGACCAATGTTTTGTAGGTTTGAGTAGCATTGTCGTATTTATTTTTGGTAGGCGGTAAGGTCATGATCGGTGAGCACTAATTGGTAGATCCCTATGAGTGGGCGTCACCCAACACGGATGGGAGCGCTCGGGAGAGGTGGCCATTGGCCCCTCAATGGGGAGGCGGTCCCGTCTAAGGATGGGTCGCCGGAAGTAAAGGAAAGGCGGTCAAGGCCCCTTCCTTTGTAGGAGGGGTTACAGCCCCCTCCTGGTGAATTTCCCGGGGCCAGTGACATCTGCGACGGCAGATGCTGTAAGTTGTGTGGGGTGGGGGGAGGTCCACGATACCTTCTAGATACCTCACACGAGTCTTCGAACGACCTTTAAATGGCGTCGAGTTCTTAAGTGCCCCCGTCAAGTCAAGGGAAATTGTTAGTAGTTGCACTTGAGGTAAGCCTCTGTGCTGTCGCCCCTCCCAAGTGGGAGGGGTAAGTCTGGTTAGGGATCTTGACACCGGTTATGACCTTGCCGTTGGCCCTTAAACGTTAGGATGTACAATTTCAGTATTTTTAGAGAATGTTTTGTAGGATGCTAGTTCGGCTAGGAGAACCTCTGTATTAGAGAATCTGTTAAGGTTAGCCAAACATCGCAATGTGGTAATGAAATTGTACATAACATGAAACGTTTAATGTTTTTTAATTTGTTTTTAATAAATACGGCCGGGAGGGTCACTCCCTCCCACTTCCAAAAACTTCAAGAACTGTTTCCGGTTTCCCTCCTTCTGGGGATTGTGTTGAGAGGGGGTGGCGGGTATCTCAGCCATATTAGCATGTTTAAAGTGATTTTCATGCTTCCAGGGGCTCGGGAAGTTAATTAAATACCATTTGGAGGCATTTAATGTTCGAGCAAAAACGGCTGATTTTCGACAAAAGAGATAACACCCCCCCATTACGTCATGCTTCAGAAATGTGGAAAATGGTCCGTTTTCAAATGTTTTATTTTTGAACGTCAGTTCACATTTGTAGGTGGATCATCAGTGTTAGAGCTAAAATTAGCATGTTTAAAGTGATTTTCATGCTTCCAGGGGCCTAAAACACAAGATTTATGGAATGGTTAAAAGTGCATGAAAATGACCAATTTACTCACTCTGAGTTCTCAAAAAGGGTTTCTTCACCCCGGGAAGTTAATTAAATACCATTTGGAGGCATTTAATGTTCGAGCAAAAACGGCTGATTTTCGACAAAAGAGATAACACCCCCCCATTACGTCATGCTTCAGAAATGTGGAAAATGGTCCGTTTTCAAATGTTTTATTTTTGAACGTCAGTTCACATTTGTAGATGGATCATCAGTGTTAGAGCTAAAATTAGCATGTTTAAAGTTATTTTCATGCTTCCAGGGGCTCGGGAAGTTAATTAAATACCATTTGGAGGCATTTAATGTTCAAGCAAAAACGGCTGATTTTCGACAAAAGAGATAACACCCCCCCATTACGTCATGCTTCAGAAATGTGGAAAATGGTCCGTTTTCAAATGTTTTATTTTTGAACATCAGTTCACATTTGTAGGTGGATCATCAGTGTTAGAGCTAAAATTAGCATGTTTAAAGTGATTTTCATGCTTCCAGGGGCTCGGGAAGTTAATTAAATACCATTTGGAGGCATTTAATGTTCGAGCAAAAACGGCTGATTTTCGACAAAAGAGATAACACCCCCCCCATTACGTCATGCTTCAGAAATGTGGAAAATGGTCCGTTTTCAAATGTTTTATTTTTGAACGTCAGTTCACATTTGTAGGTGGATCATCAGTGTTAGAGCTAAAATTAGCATGTTTAAAGTGATTTTCATGCTTCCAGGGGCCCAAAACACAAGATTTATGGCATGGTTAAAAGTGCATGAAAATGGCCAATTTACTCACTCTGAGTTCTCAAAAAGGGTTTCTTCACCCCGGGAAGTTAATTAAATACCATTTGGAGGCATTTAATGTTCGAGCAAAAACGGCTGATTTTCGACAAAAGAGATAACACCCCCCCATTACGTCATGCTTCAGAAATGTGGAAAATGGTCCGTTTTCAAATGTTTTATTTTTGAACGTCAGTTCACATTTGTAGGTGGATCATCAGTGTTAGAGCTAAAATTAGCATGTTTAAAGTGATTTTCATGCTTCCAGGGGCTCGGGAAGTTAATTAAATACCATTTGGAGGCATTTAATGTTCGAGCAAAAACGGCTGATTTTCGACAAAAGAGATAACACCCCCCCATTACGTCATGCTTCAGAAATGTGGAAAATGGTCCGTTTTCAAATGTTTTATTTTTGAACGTCAGTTCACATTTGTAGGTGGATCATCAGTGTTAGAGCTAAAATTAGCATGTTTAAAGTGATTTTCATGCTTCCAGGGGCTCGAGAAGTTAATTAAATACCATTTGGAGGCATTTAATGTTCGAGCAAAAACGGCTGATTTTCGACAAAAGAGATAACACCCCCCCATTACGTCATGCTTCAGAAATGTGGAAAATGGTCCGTTTTCAAATGTTTTATTTTTGAACGTCAGTTCACATTTGTAGGTGGATCATCAGTGTTAGAGCTAAAATTAGCATGTTTAAAGTGATTTTCATGCTTCCAGGGGCTCGGGAAGTGAAATAAATACCATTTGGAGGCATTTAATGTTCGAGCAAAAACGGCTGATTTTCGACAAAAGAGATAACACCCCCCCATTACGTCATGCTTCAGAAATGTGGAAAATGGTCCGTTTTCAAATGTTTTATTTTTGAACGTCAGTTCACATTTGTAGGTGGATCATCAGTGTTAGAGCTAAAATTAGCATGTTTAAAGTGAATTTCATGCTTCCAGGGGCCCAAAACACAAGATTTATGGAATGGTTAAAAGTGCATGAAAATGGCCAATTTACTCACTCTGAGTTCTCAAAAAGGGTTTCTTCACCCCGGGAAGTTAATTAAATACCATTTGGAGGCATTTAATGTTCGAGCAAAAACGGCTGATTTTCGACAAAAGAGATAACACCCCCCCTTTACGTCATGCTTCAGAAATGTGGAAAATGGTCCGTTTTCAAATGTTTTATTTTTGAACGTCAGTTCACATTTGTAGGTGGATCATAAGTGTTAGAGCTAAAATCAGCATGTTTAAAGTGATTTTCATGCTTCCAGGGGCTCGGGAAGTTAATTAAATACCATTTGGAGGCATTTAATGTTCGAGCAAAAACGGCTGATTTTCGACAAAAGAGATAACACCCCCCCATTACGTCATGCTTCAGAAATGTGGAAAATGGTCCGTTTTCAAATGTTTTATTTTTGAACGTCAGTTCACATTTGTAGGTGGATCATCAGTGTTAGAGCTAAAATTAGCATGTTTAAAGTGATTTTCATGCTTCCAGGGGCCCAAAACACAAGATTTATGGAATGGTTAAAAGTGCATGAAAATGGCCAATTTACTCACTCTGAGTTCTCAAAAAGGGTTTCTTCACCCCGGGAAGTGAAATAAATACCATTTGGAGGCATTTAATGTTCGAGAAAAAACGGCTGATTTTCGACAAAAGAGATAACACCCCCCCATTACGTCATGCTTCAGAAATGTGGAAAATGGTCCGTTTTCATATGTTTTATTTTTGAACGTCAGTTCACATTTGTAGGTGGATCATCAGTGTTAGAGCTAAAATTAGCATGTTTAAAGTGATTTTCATGCTTCCAGGGGCCCAAAACACAAGATTTATGGAATGGTTAAAAGTGCATGAAAATGGCCAATTTACTCACTCTGAGTTCTCAAAAAGGGTTTCTTCACCCCGGGAAGTGAAATAAATACCATTTGGAGGCATTTAATGTTCGAGCAAAAACGGCTGATTTTCGACAAAAGAGATAACACCCCCCCATTACGTCATGCTTCAGAAATGTGGAAAATGGTCCGTTTTCAAATGTTTTATTTTTGAACGTCAGTTCACATTTGTAGGTGGATCATCAGTGTTAGAGCTAAAATTAGCATGTTTAAAGTGATTTTCATGCTTCCAGGGGCTCGGGAAGTTAATTAAATACCATTTGGAGGCATTTAATGTTCGAGCAAAAACGGCTGATTTTCGACAAAAGAGATAACACCCCCCCATTACGTCATGCTTCAGAAATGTGGAAAATGGTCCGTTTTCAAATGTTTTATTTTTGAACGTCAGTTCACATTTGTAGGTGGATCATCAGTGTTAGAGCTAAAATTAGCATGTTTAAAGTGATTTTCATGCTTTCAGGGGCCCAAAACACAAGATTTATGGAATGGTTAAAAGTGCATGAAAATGGCCAATTTACTCACTCTGAGTTCTCAAAAAGGGTTTCTTCACCCCGGGAAGTTAATTAAATACCATTTGGAGGCATTTAATGTTCGAGCAAAAACGGCTGATTTTCGACAAAAGAGATAACACCCCCCCATTACGTCATGCTTCAGAAATGTGGAAAATGGTCCGTTTTCAAATGTTTAATTTTTGAACGTCAGTTCACATTTGTAGGTGGATCATCAGTGTTAGAGCTAAAATTAGCATGTTTAAAGTGATTTTCATGCTTCCAGGGGCTCGGGAAGTGAAATAAATACCATTTGGAGGCATTTAATGTTCGACCAAAAACGGCTGATTTTCGACAAAAGAGATAACACCCCCCCATTACGTCATGCTTCAGAAATGTGGAAAATGGTCCGTTTTCAAATGTTTTATTTTTGAACGTCAGTTCACATTTGTAGGTGGATCATCAGTGTTAGAGCTAAAATTAGCATGTTTAAAGTGATTTTCATGCTTCCAGGGGCCCAAAACACAAGATTAATGGAATGGTTAAAAGTGCATGAAAATGGCCAATTTACTCACTCTGAGTTCTCAAAAAGGGTTTCTTCACCCCGGGAAGTGAAATAAATACCATTCGGAGGCATTTAATGTTCGAGCAAAAACGGCTGATTTTCGACAAAAGAGATAACACCCCCCCCATTACGTCATGCTTCAGAAATGTGGAAAATGGTCCGTTTTCAAATGTTTTATTTTTGAACGTCAGTTCACATTTGTAGGTGGATCATCAGTGTTAGAGCTAAAATTAGCATGTTTAAAGTGATTTTCATGCTTCCAGGGGCTCGGGAAGTTAATTAAATACCATTTGGAGGCATTTAATGTTCGAGCAAAAACGGCTGATTTTCGACAAAAGAGATAACACCCCCCCATTACGTCATGCTTCAGAAATGTGGAAAATGGTCCGTTTTCAAATGTTTTATTTTTGAACGTCAGTTCACATTTGTAGGTGGATCATCAGTGTTAGAGCTAAAATTAGCATGTTTAAAGTGATTTTCATGCTTCCAGGGGCTCGGGAAGTTAATTAAATACCATTTGGAGGCATTTAATGTTCGAGCAAAAACGGCTGATTTTCGACAAAAGAGATAACACCCCCCCATTACGTCATGCTTCAGAAATGTGGAAAATGGTCCGTTTTCAAATGTTTTATTTTTGAACGTCAGTTCACATTTGTAGGTGGATCATCAGTGTTAGAGCTAAAATTAGCATGTTTAAAGTGATTTTCATGCTTCCAGGGGCCCAAAACACAAGATTTATGGAATGGTTAAAAGTGCATGAAAATGGCCAATTTACTCACTCTGAGTTCTCAAAAAGGGTTTCTTCACCCCGGGAAGTTAATTAAATACCATTTGGAGGCATTTAATGTTCGAGCAAAAACGGCTGATTTTCGACAAAAGAGATAACACCCCCCCATTACGTCATGCTTCAGAAATGTGGAAAATGGTCCGTTTTTAAATGTTTTATTTTTGAACGTCAGTTCACATTTGTAGGTGGATCATCAGTGTTAGAGCTAAAATTAGCATGTTTAAAGTGATTTTCATGCTTCCAGGGGCTCGGGAAGTGAAATAAATACCATTTGGAGGCATTTAATGTTCGACCAAAAACGGCTGATTTTCGACAAAAGAGATAACACCCCCCCATTACGTCATGCTTCAGAAATGTGGAAAATGGTCCGTTTTCAAATGTTTTATTTTTGAACGTCAGTTCACATTTGTAGGTGGATCATCAGTGTTAGAGCTAAAATTAGCATGTTTAAAGTGATTTTCATGCTTCCAGGGGCCCAAAACACAAGATTTATGGAATGGTTAAAAGTGCATGAAAATGGCCAATTTACTCACTCTGAGTTCTCAAAAAGGGTTTCTTCACCCCGGGAAGTTAATTAAATACCATTTGGAGGCATTTAATGTTCGAGCAAAAACGGCTGATTTTCGACAAAAGAGATAACACCCCCCCATTACGTCATGCTTCAGAAATGTGGAAAATGGTCCGTTTTCAAATGTTTTATTTTTGAACGTCAGTTCACATTTGTAGGTGGATCATCAGTGTTAGAGCTAAAATTAGCATGTTTAAAGTGATTTTCATGCTTCCAGGGGCCCAAAACACAAGATTAATGGAATGGTTAAAAGTGCATGAAAATGGCCAATTTACTCACTCTGAGTTCTCAAAAAGGGATTCTTCACCCCGGGAAGTGAAATAAATACCATTTGGAGGCATTTAATGTTCGAGCAAAAACGGCTGATTTTCGACAAAAGAGATAACACCCCCCCATTACGTCATGCTTCAGAAATGTGGAAAATGGTCCGTTTTCAAATGTTTTATTTTTGAACGTCAGTTCACATTTGTAGGTGGATCATCAGTGTTAGAGCTAAAATTAGCATGTTTAAAGTGATTTTCATGCTTCCAGGGGCTCGGGAAGTTAATTAAATACCATTTGGAGGCATTTAATGTTCGAGCAAAAACGGCTGATTTTCGACAAAAGAGATAACACCCCCCCATTACGTCATGCTTCAGAAATGTGGAAAATGGTCCGTTTTCAAATGTTTTATTTTTGAACGTCAGTTCACATTTGTAGGTGGATCATCAGTGTTAGAGCTAAAATTAGCATGTTTAAAGTGATTTTCATGCTTCCAGGGGCCCAAAACACAAGATTTATGGAATGGTTAAAAGTGCATGAAAATGGCCAATTTACTCACTCTGAGTTCTCAAAAAGGGTTTCTTCACCCCGGGAAGTGAAATAAATACCATTTGGAGGCATTTAATGTTCGAGCAAAAACGGCTGATTTTCGACAAAAGAGATAACACCCCCCCATTACGTCATGCTTCAGAAATGTGGAAAATGGTCCGTTTTCAAATGTTTTATTTTTGAACGTCAGTTCACATTTGTAGGTGGATCATCAGTGTTAGAGCTAAAATTAGCATGTTTAAAGTGATTTTCATGCTTCCAGGGGCTCGGGAAGTTAATTAAATACCATTTGGAGGCATTTAATGTTCGAGCAAAAACGGCTGATTTTCGACAAAACAGATAACACCCCCCCATTACGTCATGCTTCAGAAATGTGGAAAATGGTCCGTTTTCAAATGTTTTATTTTTGAACGTCAGTTCACATTTGTAGGTGGATCATCAGTGTTAGAGCTAAAATTAGCATGTTTAAAGTGATTTTCATGCTTCCAGGGGCTCGGGAAGTGAAATAAATACCATTTGGAGGCATTTAATAATCGAGCAAAAACGGCTGATTTTCGACAAAAGAGATAACACCCCCCCATTACGTCATGCTTCAGAAATGTGGAAAATGGTCCATTTTCAAATGTTTTATTTTTGAACGTCAGTTCACATTTGTAGGTGGATCATCAGTGTTAGAGCTAAAATTAGCATGTTTAAAGTGATTTTCATGCTTCCAGGGGCCCAAAACACAAGATTAATGGAATGGTTAAAAGTGCATGAAAATGGCCAATTTACTCACTCTGAGTTCTCAAAAAGGGTTTCTTCACCCCGGGAAGTTAATTAAATACCATTTGGAGGCATTTAATGTTCGAGCAAAAACGGCTGATTTTCGACAAAAGAGATAACACCCCCCCCATTACGTCATGCTTCAGAAATGTGGAAAATGGTCCGTTTTCAAATGTTTTATTTTTGAACGTCAGTTCACATTTGTAGGTGGATCATCAGTGTTAGAGCTAAAATTAGCATGTTTAAAGTGATTTTCATGCTTCCAGGGGCCCAAAACACAAGATTAATGGAATGGTTAAAAGTGCATGAAAATGGCCAATTTACTCACTCTGAGTTCTCAAAAAGGGTTTCTTCACCCCGGAAAGTGAAATAAATACCATTTGGAGGCATTTAATGTTCGAGCAAAAACGGCTGATTTTCGACAAAAGAGATAACACCCCCCCATTACGTCATGCTTCAGAAATGTGGAAAATGGTCCGTTTTCAAATGTTTTATTTTTGAACGTCAGTTCACATTTGTAGGTGGATCATCAGTGTTAGAGCTAAAATTAGCATGTTTAAAGTGATTTTCATGCTTCCAGGGGCTCGGGAAGTTAATTAAATACCATTTGGAGGCATTTAATGTTCGAGCAAAAACGGCTGATTTTCGACAAAAGAGATAACACCCCCCATTACGTCATGCTTCAGAAATGTGGAAAATGGTCCGTTTTCAAATGTTTTATTTTTGAACGTCAGTTCACATTTGTAGGTGGATCATCAGTGTTAGAGCTAAAATTAGCATGTTTAAAGTGATTTTCATGCTTCCAGGGGCCCAAAACACAAGATTAATGGAATGGTTAAAAGTGCATGAAAATGGCCAATTTACTCACTCTGAGTTCTCAAAAAGGGATTCTTCACCCCGGGAAGTGAAATAAATACCATTTGGAGGCATTTAATGTTCGAGCAAAAACGGCTGATTTTCGACAAAAGAGATAACACCCCCCCATTACGTCATGCTTCAGAAATGTGGAAAATGGTCCGTTTTCAAATGTTTTATTTTTGAACGTCAGTTCACATTTGTAGGTGGATCATCAGTGTTAGAGCTAAAATTAGCATGTTTAAAGTGATTTTCATGCTTCCAGGGGCTCGGGAAGTTAATTAAATACCATTTGGAGGCATTTAATGTTCGAGCAAAAACGGCTGATTTTCGACAAAAGAGATAACACCCCCCCATTACGTCATGCTTCAGAAATGTGGAAAATGGTCCGTTTTCAAATGTTTTATTTTTGAACGTCAGTTCACATTTGTAGGTGGATCATCAGTGTTAGAGCTAAAATTAGCATGTTTAAAGTGATTTTCATGCTTCCAGGGGCCCAAAACACAAGATTTATGGAATGGTTAAAAGTGCATGAAAATGGCCAATTTACTCACTCTGAGTTCTCAAAAAGGGTTTCTTCACCCCGGGAAGTGAAATAAATACCATTTGGAGGCATTTAATGTTCGAGCAAAAACGGCTGATTTTCGACAAAAGAGATAACACCCCCCCATTACGTCATGCTTCAGAAATGTGGAAAATGGTCCGTTTTCAAATGTTTTATTTTTGAACGTCAGTTCACATTTGTAGGTGGATCATCAGTGTTAGAGCTAAAATTAGCATGTTTAAAGTGATTTTCATGCTTCCAGGGGCTCGGGAAGTTAATTAAATACCATTTGGAGGCATTTAATGTTCGAGCAAAAACGGCTGATTTTCGACAAAACAGATAACACCCCCCCATTACGTCATGCTTCAGAAATGTGGAAAATGGTCCGTTTTCAAATGTTTTATTTTTGAACGTCAGTTCACATTTGTAGGTGGATCATCAGTGTTAGAGCTAAAATTAGCATGTTTAAAGTGATTTTCATGCTTCCAGGGGCTCGGGAAGTGAAATAAATACCATTTGGAGGCATTTAATAATCGAGCAAAAACGGCTGATTTTCGACAAAAGAGATAACACCCCCCCATTACGTCATGCTTCAGAAATGTGGAAAATGGTCCATTTTCAAATGTTTTATTTTTGAACGTCAGTTCACATTTGTAGGTGGATCATCAGTGTTAGAGCTAAAATTAGCATGTTTAAAGTGATTTTCATGCTTCCAGGGGCCCAAAACACAAGATTAATGGAATGGTTAAAAGTGCATGAAAATGGCCAATTTACTCACTCTGAGTTCTCAAAAAGGGTTTCTTCACCCCGGGAAGTTAATTAAATACCATTTGGAGGCATTTAATGTTCGAGCAAAAACGGCTGATTTTCGACAAAAGAGATAACACCCCCCCCATTACGTCATGCTTCAGAAATGTGGAAAATGGTCCGTTTTCAAATGTTTTATTTTTGAACGTCAGTTCACATTTGTAGGTGGATCATCAGTGTTAGAGCTAAAATTAGCATGTTTAAAGTGATTTTCATGCTTCCAGGGGCCCAAAACACAAGATTAATGGAATGGTTAAAAGTGCATGAAAATGGCCAATTTACTCACTCTGAGTTCTCAAAAAGGGTTTCTTCACCCCGGAAAGTGAAATAAATACCATTTGGAGGCATTTAATGTTCGAGCAAAAACGGCTGATTTTCGACAAAAGAGATAACACCCCCCCATTACGTCATGCTTCAGAAATGTGGAAAATGGTCCGTTTTCAAATGTTTTATTTTTGAACGTCAGTTCACATTTGTAGGTGGATCATCAGTGTTAGAGCTAAAATTAGCATGTTTAAAGTGATTTTCATGCTTCCAGGGGCTCGGGAAGTTAATTAAATACCATTTGGAGGCATTTAATGTTCGAGCAAAAACGGCTGATTTTCGACAAAAGAGATAACACCCCCCATTACGTCATGCTTCAGAAATGTGGAAAATGGTCCGTTTTCAAATGTTTTATTTTTGAACGTCAGTTCACATTTGTAGGTGGATCATCAGTGTTAGAGCTAAAATTAGCATGTTTAAAGTGATTTTCATGCTTCCAGGGGCCCAAAACACAAGATTTATGGAATGGTTAAAAGTGCATGAAAATGGCCAATTTACTCACTCTGAGTTCTCAAAAAGGGTTTCTTCACCCCGGGAAGTGAAATAAATACCATTTGGAGGCATTTAATGTTCGAGCAAAAACGGCTGATTTTCGACAAAAGAGATAACACCCCCCCATTACGTCATGCTTCAGAAATGTGGAAAATGGTCCGTTTTCAAATGTTTTATTTTTGAACGTCAGTTCACATTTGTAGGTGGATCATCAGTGTTAGAGCTAAAATTAGCATGTTTAAAGTGATTTTCATGCTTCCAGGGGCTCGGGAAGTTAATTAAATACCATTTGGAGGCATTTAATGTTCGAGCAAAAACGGCTGATTTTCGACAAAAGAGATAACACCCCCCCATTACGTCATGCTTCAGAAATGTGGAAAATGGTCCGTTTTCAAATGTTTTATTTTTGAACATCAGTTCACATTTGTAGGTGGATCATCAGTGTTAGAGCTAAAATTAGCATGTTTAAAGTGATTTTCATGCTTCCAGGGGCTCGGGAAGTTAATTAAATACCATTTGGAGGCATTTAATGTTCGAGCAAAAACGGCTGATTTTCGACAAAAGAGATAACACCCCCACATTACGTCATGCTTCAGAAATGTGGAAAATGGTCCGTTTTCAAATGTTTTATTTTTGAACGTCAGTTCACATTTGTAGGTGGATCATCAGTGTTAGAGCTAAAATTAGCATGTTTAAAGTGATTTTCATGCTTCCAGGGGCTCGGGAAGTTAATTAAATACCATTTGGAGGCATTTAATGTTCGAGCAAAAACGGCTGATTTTCGACAAAAGAGATAACACCCCCCCATTACGTCATGCTTCAGAAATGTGGAAAATGGTCCGTTTTCAAATGTTTTATTTTTGAACCTCAGTTCACATTTGTAGGTGGATCATCTGTGTTAGAGCTAAAATTAGCATGTTTAAAGTGATTTTCATGCTTCCAGGGGCCCAAAACACAAGATTTATGGAATGGTTAAAAGTGCATGAAAATGGCCAATTTACTCACTCTGAGTTCTCAAAAAGGGTTTCTTCACCCCGGGAAGTTAATTAAATACCATTTGGAGGCATTTAATGTTCGAGCAAAAACGGCTGATTTTCGACAAAAGAGATAACACCCCCCCATTACGTCATGCTTCAGAAATGTGGAAAATGGTCCGTTTTCAAATGTTTTATTTTTGAACGTCAGTTCACATTTGTAGGTGGATCATCAGTGTTAGAGCTAAAATTAGCATGTTTAAAGTGATTTTCATGCTTCCAGGGGCTCGGGAAGTTAATTAAATACCATTTGGAGGCATTTAATGTTCGAGCAAAAACGGCTGATTTTCGACAAAAGAGATAACACCCCCCCCATTACGTTATGCTTCAGAAATGTGGAAAATGGTCCGTTTTCAAATGTTTTATTTTTGAACGTCAGTTCACATTTGTAGGTGGATCATCAGTGTTAGAGCTAAAATTAGCATGTTTAAAGTGATTTTCATGCTTCCAGGGGCCCAAAACACAAGATTTATGGAATGGTTAAAAGTGCATGAAAATGGCCAATTTACTCACTCTGAGTTCTCAAAAAGGGTTTCTTCACCCCGGGAAGTTAATTAAATACCATTTGGAGGCATTTAATGTTCGAGCAAAAACGGCTGATTTTCGACAAAAGAGATAACACCCCCCCATTACGTCATGCTTCAGAAATGTGGAAAATGGTCTGTTTTCAAATGTTTTATTTTTGAACATCAGTTCACATTTGTAGGTGGATCATCAGTGTTAGAGCTAAAATTAGCATGTTTAAAGTGATTTTCATGCTTCCAGGGGCTCGGGAAGTTAATTAAATACCATTTGGAGGCATTTAATGTTCGAGCAAAAACGGCTGATTTTCGACAAAAGAGATAACACCCCCCCATTACGTCATGCTTCAGAAATGTGGAAAATGGTCCGTTTTCAAATGTTTTATTTTTGAACGTCAGTTCACATTTGTAGGTGGATCATCAGTGTTAGAGCTAAAATTAGCATGTTTAAAGTGATTTTCATGCTTCCAGGGGCTCGGGAAGTGAAATAAATACCATTTGGAGGCATTTAATGTTCGACCAAAAACGGCTGATTTTCGACAAAAGAGATAACACCCCCCCATTACGTCATGCTTCAGAAATGTGGAAAATGGTCCGTTTTCAAATGTTTTATTTTTGAACGTCAGTTCACATTTGTAGGTGGATCATCAGTGTTAGAGCTAAAATTAGCATGTTTAAAGTGATTTTCATGCTTCCAGGGGCCCAAAACACAAGAATTATGGAATGGTTAAAAGTGCATGAAAATGGCCAATTTACTCACTCTGAGTTCTCAAAAAGGGTTTCTTCACCCCGGGAAGTTAATTAAATACCATTTGGAGGCATTTAATGTTCGAGCAAAAACGGCTGATTTTCGACAAAAGAGATAACACCCCCCCATTACGTCATGCTTCAGAAATGTGGAAAATGGTCCGTTTTCAAATGTTTTATTTTTGAACGTCAGTTCACATTTGTAGGTGGATCATCAGTGTTAGAGCTAAAATTAGCATGTTTAAAGTGATTTTCATGCTTCCAGGGGCCCAAAACACAAGATTAATGGAATGGTTAAAAGTGCATGAAAATGGCCAATTTACTCACTCTGAGTTCTCAAAAAGGGTTTCTTCACCCCGGGAAGTGAAATAAATACCATTTGGAGGCATTTAATGTTCGAGCAAAAACGGCTGATTTTCGACAAAAGAGATAACACCCCCCCATTACGTCATGCTTCAGAAATGTGGAAAATGGTCCGTTTTCAAATGTTTTATTTTTGAACGTCAGTTCACATTTGTAGGTGGATCATCAGTGTTAGAGCTAAAATTAGCATGTTTAAAGTGATTTTCATGCTTCCAGGGGCTCGGGAAGTTAATTAAATACCATTTGGAGGCATTTAATGTTCGAGCAAAAACGGCTGATTTTCGACAAAACAGATAACACCCCCCCATTACGTCATGCTTCAGAAATGTGGAAAATGGTCCGTTTTCAAATGTTTTATTTTTGAACGTCAGTTCACATTTGTAGGTGGATCATCAGTGTTAGAGCTAAAATTAGCATGTTTAAAGTGATTTTCATGCTTCCAGGGGCTCGGGAAGTGAAATAAATACCATTTGGAGGCATTTAATAATCGAGCAAAAACGGCTGATTTTCGACAAAAGAGATAACACCCCCCCATTACGTCATGCTTCAGAAATGTGGAAAATGGTCCATTTTCAAATGTTTTATTTTTGAACGTCAGTTCACATTTGTAGGTGGATCATCAGTGTTAGAGCTAAAATTAGCATGTTTAAAGTGATTTTCATGCTTCCAGGGGCCCAAAACACAAGATTAATGGAATGGTTAAAAGTGCATGAAAATGGCCAATTTACTCACTCTGAGTTCTCAAAAAGGGTTTCTTCACCCCGGGAAGTTAATTAAATACCATTTGGAGGCATTTAATGTTCGAGCAAAAACGGCTGATTTTCGACAAAAGAGATAACACCCCCCCCATTACGTCATGCTTCAGAAATGTGGAAAATGGTCCGTTTTCAAATGTTTTATTTTTGAACGTCAGTTCACATTTGTAGGTGGATCATCAGTGTTAGAGCTAAAATTAGCATGTTTAAAGTGATTTTCATGCTTCCAGGGGCCCAAAACACAAGATTAATGGAATGGTTAAAAGTGCATGAAAATGGCCAATTTACTCACTCTGAGTTCTCAAAAAGGGTTTCTTCACCCCGGAAAGTGAAATAAATACCATTTGGAGGCATTTAATGTTCGAGCAAAAACGGCTGATTTTCGACAAAAGAGATAACACCCCCCCATTACGTCATGCTTCAGAAATGTGGAAAATGGTCCGTTTTCAAATGTTTTATTTTTGAACGTCAGTTCACATTTGTAGGTGGATCATCAGTGTTAGAGCTAAAATTAGCATGTTTAAAGTGATTTTCATGCTTCCAGGGGCTCGGGAAGTTAATTAAATACCATTTGGAGGCATTTAATGTTCGAGCAAAAACGGCTGATTTTCGACAAAAGAGATAACACCCCCCCATTACGTCATGCTTCAGAAATGTGGAAAATGGTCCGTTTTCAAATGTTTTATTTTTGAACGTCAGTTCACATTTGTAGGTGGATCATCAGTGTTAGAGCTAAAATTAGCATGTTTAAAGTGATTTTCATGCTTCCAGGGGCCCAAAACACAAGATTTATGGAATGGTTAAAAGTGCATGAAAATGGCCAATTTACTCACTCTGAGTTCTCAAAAAGGGTTTCTTCACCCCGGGAAGTGAAATAAATACCATTTGGAGGCATTTAATGTTCGAGCAAAAACGGCTGATTTTCGACAAAAGAGATAACACCCCCCCATTACGTCATGCTTCAGAAATGTGGAAAATGGTCCGTTTTCAAATGTTTTATTTTTGAACGTCAGTTCACATTTGTAGGTGGATCATCAGTGTTAGAGCTA
Source organism: Lissotriton vulgaris (assembly GCF_964263255.1). Lineage (NCBI taxonomy): Eukaryota > Metazoa > Chordata > Amphibia > Caudata > Salamandridae > Lissotriton > Lissotriton vulgaris. The sequence goes on along the minus strand of NW_028241765.1, from coordinate 49,681 downwards.
AAATTAGCATGTTTAAAGTGATTTTCATGCTTCCAGGGGCCCAAAACACAAGATTTATGGAATGGTTAAAAGTGCATGAAAATGGCCAATTTACTCACTCTGAGTTCTCAAAAAGGGTTTCTTCACCCCGGGAAGTTAATTAAATACCATTTGGAGGCATTTAATGTTCGAGCAAAAACGGCTGATTTTCGACAAAAGAGATAACACCCCCCCATTACGTCATGCTTCAGAAATGTGGAAAATGGTCCGTTTTCAAATGTTTTATTTTTGAACGTCAGTTCACATTTGTAGGTGGATCATCAGTGTTAGAGCTAAAATTAGCATGTTTAAAGTGATTTTCATGCTTCCAGGGGCCCAAAACACAAGATTAATGGAATGGTTAAAAGTGCATGAAAATGGCCAATTTACTCACTCTGAGTTCTCAAAAAGGGTTTCTTCACCCCGGGAAGTGAAATAAATACCATTCGGAGGCATTTAATGTTCGAGCAAAAACGGCTGATTTTCGACAAAAGAGATAACACCCCCCCCATTACGTCATGCTTCAGAAATGTGGAAAATGGTCCGTTTTCAAATGTTTTATTTTTGAACGTCAGTTCACATTTGTAGGTGGATCATCAGTGTTAGAGCTAAAATTAGCATGTTTAAAGTGATTTTCATGCTTCCAGGGGCTCGGGAAGTTAATTAAATACCATTTGGAGGCATTTAATGTTCGAGCAAAAACGGCTGATTTTCGACAAAAGAGATAACACCCCCCCATTACGTCATGCTTCAGAAATGTGGAAAATGGTCCGTTTTCAAATGTTTTATTTTTGAACGTCAGTTCACATTTGTAGGTGGATCATCAGTGTTAGAGCTAAAATTAGCATGTTTAAAGTGATTTTCATGCTTCCAGGGGCTCGGGAAGTTAATTAAATACCATTTGGAGGCATTTAATGTTCGAGCAAAAACGGCTGATTTTCGACAAAAGAGATAACACCCCCCCATTACGTCATGCTTCAGAAATGTGGAAAATGGTCCGTTTTCAAATGTTTTATTTTTGAACGTCAGTTCACATTTGTAGGTGGATCATCAGTGTTAGAGCTAAAATTAGCATGTTTAAAGTGATTTTCATGCTTCCAGGGGCCCAAAACACAAGATTTATGGAATGGTTAAAAGTGCATGAAAATGGCCAATTTACTCACTCTGAGTTCTCAAAAAGGGTTTCTTCACCCCGGGAAGTTAATTAAATACCATTTGGAGGCATTTAATGTTCGAGCAAAAACGGCTGATTTTCGACAAAAGAGATAACACCCCCCCATTACGTCATGCTTCAGAAATGTGGAAAATGGTCCGTTTTTAAATGTTTTATTTTTGAACGTCAGTTCACATTTGTAGGTGGATCATCAGTGTTAGAGCTAAAATTAGCATGTTTAAAGTGATTTTCATGCTTCCAGGGGCTCGGGAAGTGAAATAAATACCATTTGGAGGCATTTAATGTTCGACCAAAAACGGCTGATTTTCGACAAAAGAGATAACACCCCCCCATTACGTCATGCTTCAGAAATGTGGAAAATGGTCCGTTTTCAAATGTTTTATTTTTGAACGTCAGTTCACATTTGTAGGTGGATCATCAGTGTTAGAGCTAAAATTAGCATGTTTAAAGTGATTTTCATGCTTCCAGGGGCCCAAAACACAAGATTTATGGAATGGTTAAAAGTGCATGAAAATGGCCAATTTACTCACTCTGAGTTCTCAAAAAGGGTTTCTTCACCCCGGGAAGTTAATTAAATACCATTTGGAGGCATTTAATGTTCGAGCAAAAACGGCTGATTTTCGACAAAAGAGATAACACCCCCCCATTACGTCATGCTTCAGAAATGTGGAAAATGGTCCGTTTTCAAATGTTTTATTTTTGAACGTCAGTTCACATTTGTAGGTGGATCATCAGTGTTAGAGCTAAAATTAGCATGTTTAAAGTGATTTTCATGCTTCCAGGGGCCCAAAACACAAGATTAATGGAATGGTTAAAAGTGCATGAAAATGGCCAATTTACTCACTCTGAGTTCTCAAAAAGGGATTCTTCACCCCGGGAAGTGAAATAAATACCATTTGGAGGCATTTAATGTTCGAGCAAAAACGGCTGATTTTCGACAAAAGAGATAACACCCCCCCATTACGTCATGCTTCAGAAATGTGGAAAATGGTCCGTTTTCAAATGTTTTATTTTTGAACGTCAGTTCACATTTGTAGGTGGATCATCAGTGTTAGAGCTAAAATTAGCATGTTTAAAGTGATTTTCATGCTTCCAGGGGCTCGGGAAGTTAATTAAATACCATTTGGAGGCATTTAATGTTCGAGCAAAAACGGCTGATTTTCGACAAAAGAGATAACACCCCCCCATTACGTCATGCTTCAGAAATGTGGAAAATGGTCCGTTTTCAAATGTTTTATTTTTGAACGTCAGTTCACATTTGTAGGTGGATCATCAGTGTTAGAGCTAAAATTAGCATGTTTAAAGTGATTTTCATGCTTCCAGGGGCCCAAAACACAAGATTTATGGAATGGTTAAAAGTGCATGAAAATGGCCAATTTACTCACTCTGAGTTCTCAAAAAGGGTTTCTTCACCCCGGGAAGTGAAATAAATACCATTTGGAGGCATTTAATGTTCGAGCAAAAACGGCTGATTTTCGACAAAAGAGATAACACCCCCCCATTACGTCATGCTTCAGAAATGTGGAAAATGGTCCGTTTTCAAATGTTTTATTTTTGAACGTCAGTTCACATTTGTAGGTGGATCATCAGTGTTAGAGCTAAAATTAGCATGTTTAAAGTGATTTTCATGCTTCCAGGGGCTCGGGAAGTTAATTAAATACCATTTGGAGGCATTTAATGTTCGAGCAAAAACGGCTGATTTTCGACAAAACAGATAACACCCCCCCATTACGTCATGCTTCAGAAATGTGGAAAATGGTCCGTTTTCAAATGTTTTATTTTTGAACGTCAGTTCACATTTGTAGGTGGATCATCAGTGTTAGAGCTAAAATTAGCATGTTTAAAGTGATTTTCATGCTTCCAGGGGCTCGGGAAGTGAAATAAATACCATTTGGAGGCATTTAATAATCGAGCAAAAACGGCTGATTTTCGACAAAAGAGATAACACCCCCCCATTACGTCATGCTTCAGAAATGTGGAAAATGGTCCATTTTCAAATGTTTTATTTTTGAACGTCAGTTCACATTTGTAGGTGGATCATCAGTGTTAGAGCTAAAATTAGCATGTTTAAAGTGATTTTCATGCTTCCAGGGGCCCAAAACACAAGATTAATGGAATGGTTAAAAGTGCATGAAAATGGCCAATTTACTCACTCTGAGTTCTCAAAAAGGGTTTCTTCACCCCGGGAAGTTAATTAAATACCATTTGGAGGCATTTAATGTTCGAGCAAAAACGGCTGATTTTCGACAAAAGAGATAACACCCCCCCCATTACGTCATGCTTCAGAAATGTGGAAAATGGTCCGTTTTCAAATGTTTTATTTTTGAACGTCAGTTCACATTTGTAGGTGGATCATCAGTGTTAGAGCTAAAATTAGCATGTTTAAAGTGATTTTCATGCTTCCAGGGGCCCAAAACACAAGATTAATGGAATGGTTAAAAGTGCATGAAAATGGCCAATTTACTCACTCTGAGTTCTCAAAAAGGGTTTCTTCACCCCGGAAAGTGAAATAAATACCATTTGGAGGCATTTAATGTTCGAGCAAAAACGGCTGATTTTCGACAAAAGAGATAACACCCCCCCATTACGTCATGCTTCAGAAATGTGGAAAATGGTCCGTTTTCAAATGTTTTATTTTTGAACGTCAGTTCACATTTGTAGGTGGATCATCAGTGTTAGAGCTAAAATTAGCATGTTTAAAGTGATTTTCATGCTTCCAGGGGCTCGGGAAGTTAATTAAATACCATTTGGAGGCATTTAATGTTCGAGCAAAAACGGCTGATTTTCGACAAAAGAGATAACACCCCCCATTACGTCATGCTTCAGAAATGTGGAAAATGGTCCGTTTTCAAATGTTTTATTTTTGAACGTCAGTTCACATTTGTAGGTGGATCATCAGTGTTAGAGCTAAAATTAGCATGTTTAAAGTGATTTTCATGCTTCCAGGGGCCCAAAACACAAGATTTATGGAATGGTTAAAAGTGCATGAAAATGGCCAATTTACTCACTCTGAGTTCTCAAAAAGGGTTTCTTCACCCCGGGAAGTGAAATAAATACCATTTGGAGGCATTTAATGTTCGAGCAAAAACGGCTGATTTTCGACAAAAGAGATAACACCCCCCCATTACGTCATGCTTCAGAAATGTGGAAAATGGTCCGTTTTCAAATGTTTTATTTTTGAACGTCAGTTCACATTTGTAGGTGGATCATCAGTGTTAGAGCTAAAATTAGCATGTTTAAAGTGATTTTCATGCTTCCAGGGGCTCGGGAAGTTAATTAAATACCATTTGGAGGCATTTAATGTTCGAGCAAAAACGGCTGATTTTCGACAAAAGAGATAACACCCCCCCATTACGTCATGCTTCAGAAATGTGGAAAATGGTCCGTTTTCAAATGTTTTATTTTTGAACATCAGTTCACATTTGTAGGTGGATCATCAGTGTTAGAGCTAAAATTAGCATGTTTAAAGTGATTTTCATGCTTCCAGGGGCTCGGGAAGTTAATTAAATACCATTTGGAGGCATTTAATGTTCGAGCAAAAACGGCTGATTTTCGACAAAAGAGATAACACCCCCACATTACGTCATGCTTCAGAAATGTGGAAAATGGTCCGTTTTCAAATGTTTTATTTTTGAACGTCAGTTCACATTTGTAGGTGGATCATCAGTGTTAGAGCTAAAATTAGCATGTTTAAAGTGATTTTCATGCTTCCAGGGGCTCGGGAAGTTAATTAAATACCATTTGGAGGCATTTAATGTTCGAGCAAAAACGGCTGATTTTCGACAAAAGAGATAACACCCCCCCATTACGTCATGCTTCAGAAATGTGGAAAATGGTCCGTTTTCAAATGTTTTATTTTTGAACCTCAGTTCACATTTGTAGGTGGATCATCTGTGTTAGAGCTAAAATTAGCATGTTTAAAGTGATTTTCATGCTTCCAGGGGCCCAAAACACAAGATTTATGGAATGGTTAAAAGTGCATGAAAATGGCCAATTTACTCACTCTGAGTTCTCAAAAAGGGTTTCTTCACCCCGGGAAGTTAATTAAATACCATTTGGAGGCATTTAATGTTCGAGCAAAAACGGCTGATTTTCGACAAAAGAGATAACACCCCCCCATTACGTCATGCTTCAGAAATGTGGAAAATGGTCCGTTTTCAAATGTTTTATTTTTGAACGTCAGTTCACATTTGTAGGTGGATCATCAGTGTTAGAGCTAAAATTAGCATGTTTAAAGTGATTTTCATGCTTCCAGGGGCTCGGGAAGTTAATTAAATACCATTTGGAGGCATTTAATGTTCGAGCAAAAACGGCTGATTTTCGACAAAAGAGATAACACCCCCCCCATTACGTTATGCTTCAGAAATGTGGAAAATGGTCCGTTTTCAAATGTTTTATTTTTGAACGTCAGTTCACATTTGTAGGTGGATCATCAGTGTTAGAGCTAAAATTAGCATGTTTAAAGTGATTTTCATGCTTCCAGGGGCCCAAAACACAAGATTTATGGAATGGTTAAAAGTGCATGAAAATGGCCAATTTACTCACTCTGAGTTCTCAAAAAGGGTTTCTTCACCCCGGGAAGTTAATTAAATACCATTTGGAGGCATTTAATGTTCGAGCAAAAACGGCTGATTTTCGACAAAAGAGATAACACCCCCCCATTACGTCATGCTTCAGAAATGTGGAAAATGGTCTGTTTTCAAATGTTTTATTTTTGAACATCAGTTCACATTTGTAGGTGGATCATCAGTGTTAGAGCTAAAATTAGCATGTTTAAAGTGATTTTCATGCTTCCAGGGGCTCGGGAAGTTAATTAAATACCATTTGGAGGCATTTAATGTTCGAGCAAAAACGGCTGATTTTCGACAAAAGAGATAACACCCCCCCATTACGTCATGCTTCAGAAATGTGGAAAATGGTCCGTTTTCAAATGTTTTATTTTTGAACGTCAGTTCACATTTGTAGGTGGATCATCAGTGTTAGAGCTAAAATTAGCATGTTTAAAGTGATTTTCATGCTTCCAGGGGCTCGGGAAGTGAAATAAATACCATTTGGAGGCATTTAATGTTCGACCAAAAACGGCTGATTTTCGACAAAAGAGATAACACCCCCCCATTACGTCATGCTTCAGAAATGTGGAAAATGGTCCGTTTTCAAATGTTTTATTTTTGAACGTCAGTTCACATTTGTAGGTGGATCATCAGTGTTAGAGCTAAAATTAGCATGTTTAAAGTGATTTTCATGCTTCCAGGGGCCCAAAACACAAGAATTATGGAATGGTTAAAAGTGCATGAAAATGGCCAATTTACTCACTCTGAGTTCTCAAAAAGGGTTTCTTCACCCCGGGAAGTTAATTAAATACCATTTGGAGGCATTTAATGTTCGAGCAAAAACGGCTGATTTTCGACAAAAGAGATAACACCCCCCCATTACGTCATGCTTCAGAAATGTGGAAAATGGTCCGTTTTCAAATGTTTTATTTTTGAACGTCAGTTCACATTTGTAGGTGGATCATCAGTGTTAGAGCTAAAATTAGCATGTTTAAAGTGATTTTCATGCTTCCAGGGGCCCAAAACACAAGATTAATGGAATGGTTAAAAGTGCATGAAAATGGCCAATTTACTCACTCTGAGTTCTCAAAAAGGGTTTCTTCACCCCGGGAAGTGAAATAAATACCATTTGGAGGCATTTAATGTTCGAGCAAAAACGGCTGATTTTCGACAAAAGAGATAACACCCCCCCATTACGTCATGCTTCAGAAATGTGGAAAATGGTCCGTTTTCAAATGTTTTATTTTTGAACGTCAGTTCACATTTGTAGGTGGATCATCAGTGTTAGAGCTAAAATTAGCATGTTTAAAGTGATTTTCATGCTTCCAGGGGCTCGGGAAGTTAATTAAATACCATTTGGAGGCATTTAATGTTCGAGCAAAAACGGCTGATTTTCGACAAAACAGATAACACCCCCCCATTACGTCATGCTTCAGAAATGTGGAAAATGGTCCGTTTTCAAATGTTTTATTTTTGAACGTCAGTTCACATTTGTAGGTGGATCATCAGTGTTAGAGCTAAAATTAGCATGTTTAAAGTGATTTTCATGCTTCCAGGGGCTCGGGAAGTGAAATAAATACCATTTGGAGGCATTTAATAATCGAGCAAAAACGGCTGATTTTCGACAAAAGAGATAACACCCCCCCATTACGTCATGCTTCAGAAATGTGGAAAATGGTCCATTTTCAAATGTTTTATTTTTGAACGTCAGTTCACATTTGTAGGTGGATCATCAGTGTTAGAGCTAAAATTAGCATGTTTAAAGTGATTTTCATGCTTCCAGGGGCCCAAAACACAAGATTAATGGAATGGTTAAAAGTGCATGAAAATGGCCAATTTACTCACTCTGAGTTCTCAAAAAGGGTTTCTTCACCCCGGGAAGTTAATTAAATACCATTTGGAGGCATTTAATGTTCGAGCAAAAACGGCTGATTTTCGACAAAAGAGATAACACCCCCCCCATTACGTCATGCTTCAGAAATGTGGAAAATGGTCCGTTTTCAAATGTTTTATTTTTGAACGTCAGTTCACATTTGTAGGTGGATCATCAGTGTTAGAGCTAAAATTAGCATGTTTAAAGTGATTTTCATGCTTCCAGGGGCCCAAAACACAAGATTAATGGAATGGTTAAAAGTGCATGAAAATGGCCAATTTACTCACTCTGAGTTCTCAAAAAGGGTTTCTTCACCCCGGAAAGTGAAATAAATACCATTTGGAGGCATTTAATGTTCGAGCAAAAACGGCTGATTTTCGACAAAAGAGATAACACCCCCCCATTACGTCATGCTTCAGAAATGTGGAAAATGGTCCGTTTTCAAATGTTTTATTTTTGAACGTCAGTTCACATTTGTAGGTGGATCATCAGTGTTAGAGCTAAAATTAGCATGTTTAAAGTGATTTTCATGCTTCCAGGGGCTCGGGAAGTTAATTAAATACCATTTGGAGGCATTTAATGTTCGAGCAAAAACGGCTGATTTTCGACAAAAGAGATAACACCCCCCATTACGTCATGCTTCAGAAATGTGGAAAATGGTCCGTTTTCAAATGTTTTATTTTTGAACGTCAGTTCACATTTGTAGGTGGATCATCAGTGTTAGAGCTAAAATTAGCATGTTTAAAGTGATTTTCATGCTTCCAGGGGCCCAAAACACAAGATTTATGGAATGGTTAAAAGTGCATGAAAATGGCCAATTTACTCACTCTGAGTTCTCAAAAAGGGTTTCTTCACCCCGGGAAGTGAAATAAATACCATTTGGAGGCATTTAATGTTCGAGCAAAAACGGCTGATTTTCGACAAAAGAGATAACACCCCCCCATTACGTCATGCTTCAGAAATGTGGAAAATGGTCCGTTTTCAAATGTTTTATTTTTGAACGTCAGTTCACATTTGTAGGTGGATCATCAGTGTTAGAGCTAAAATTAGCATGTTTAAAGTGATTTTCATGCTTCCAGGGGCTCGGGAAGTTAATTAAATACCATTTGGAGGCATTTAATGTTCGAGCAAAAACGGCTGATTTTCGACAAAAGAGATAACACCCCCCCATTACGTCATGCTTCAGAAATGTGGAAAATGGTCCGTTTTCAAATGTTTTATTTTTGAACATCAGTTCACATTTGTAGGTGGATCATCAGTGTTAGAGCTAAAATTAGCATGTTTAAAGTGATTTTCATGCTTCCAGGGGCTCGGGAAGTTAATTAAATACCATTTGGAGGCATTTAATGTTCGAGCAAAAACGGCTGATTTTCGACAAAAGAGATAACACCCCCACATTACGTCATGCTTCAGAAATGTGGAAAATGGTCCGTTTTCAAATGTTTTATTTTTGAACGTCAGTTCACATTTGTAGGTGGATCATCAGTGTTAGAGCTAAAATTAGCATGTTTAAAGTGATTTTCATGCTTCCAGGGGCTCGGGAAGTTAATTAAATACCATTTGGAGGCATTTAATGTTCGAGCAAAAACGGCTGATTTTCGACAAAAGAGATAACACCCCCCCATTACGTCATGCTTCAGAAATGTGGAAAATGGTCCGTTTTCAAATGTTTTATTTTTGAACCTCAGTTCACATTTGTAGGTGGATCATCTGTGTTAGAGCTAAAATTAGCATGTTTAAAGTGATTTTCATGCTTCCAGGGGCCCAAAACACAAGATTTATGGAATGGTTAAAAGTGCATGAAAATGGCCAATTTACTCACTCTGAGTTCTCAAAAAGGGTTTCTTCACCCCGGGAAGTTAATTAAATACCATTTGGAGGCATTTAATGTTCGAGCAAAAACGGCTGATTTTCGACAAAAGAGATAACACCCCCCCATTACGTCATGCTTCAGAAATGTGGAAAATGGTCCGTTTTCAAATGTTTTATTTTTGAACGTCAGTTCACATTTGTAGGTGGATCATCAGTGTTAGAGCTAAAATTAGCATGTTTAAAGTGATTTTCATGCTTCCAGGGGCTCGGGAAGTTAATTAAATACCATTTGGAGGCATTTAATGTTCGAGCAAAAACGGCTGATTTTCGACAAAAGAGATAACACCCCCCCCATTACGTTATGCTTCAGAAATGTGGAAAATGGTCCGTTTTCAAATGTTTTATTTTTGAACGTCAGTTCACATTTGTAGGTGGATCATCAGTGTTAGAGCTAAAATTAGCATGTTTAAAGTGATTTTCATGCTTCCAGGGGCCCAAAACACAAGATTTATGGAATGGTTAAAAGTGCATGAAAATGGCCAATTTACTCACTCTGAGTTCTCAAAAAGGGTTTCTTCACCCCGGGAAGTTAATTAAATACCATTTGGAGGCATTTAATGTTCGAGCAAAAACGGCTGATTTTCGACAAAAGAGATAACACCCCCCATTACGTCATGCTTCAGAAATGTGGAAAATGGTCTGTTTTCAAATGTTTTATTTTTGAACATCAGTTCACATTTGTAGGTGGATCATCAGTGTTAGAGCTAAAATTAGCATGTTTAAAGTGATTTTCATGCTTCCAGGGGCTCGGGAAGTTAATTAAATACCATTTGGAGGCATTTAATGTTCGAGCAAAAACGGCTGATTTTCGACAAAAGAGATAACACCCCCCCATTACGTCATGCTTCAGAAATGTGGAAAATGGTCCGTTTTCAAATGTTTTATTTTTGAACGTCAGTTCACATTTGTAGGTGGATCATCAGTGTTAGAGCTAAAATTAGCATGTTTAAAGTGATTTTCATGCTTCCAGGGGCTCGGGAAGTGAAATAAATACCATTTGGAGGCATTTAATGTTCGACCAAAAACGGCTGATTTTCGACAAAAGAGATAACACCCCCCCATTACGTCATGCTTCAGAAATGTGGAAAATGGTCCGTTTTCAAATGTTTTATTTTTGAACGTCAGTTCACATTTGTAGGTGGATCATCAGTGTTAGAGCTAAAATTAGCATGTTTAAAGTGATTTTCATGCTTCCAGGGGCCCAAAACACAAGAATTATGGAATGGTTAAAAGTGCATGAAAATGGCCAATTTACTCACTCTGAGTTCTCAAAAAGGGTTTCTTCACCCCGGGAAGTTAATTAAATACCATTTGGAGGCATTTAATGTTCGAGCAAAAACGGCTGATTTTCGACAAAAGAGATAACACCCCCCCATTACGTCATGCTTCAGAAATGTGGAAAATGGTCCGTTTTCAAATGTTTTATTTTTGAACGTCAGTTCACATTTGTAGGTGGATCATCAGTGTTAGAGCTAAAATTAGCATGTTTAAAGTGATTTTCATGCTTCCAGGGGCCCAAAACACAAGATTAATGGAATGGGTAAAAGTGCATGAAAATGGCCAATTTACTCACTCTGAGTTCTCAAAAAGGGTTTCTTCACCCCGGGAAGTGAAATAAATACCATTTGGAGGCATTTAATGTTCGAGCAAAAACGGCTGATTTTCGACAAAAGAGATAACACCCCCCCATTACGTCATGCTTCAGAAATGTGGAAAATGGTCCGTTTTCAAATGTTTTATTTTTGAACGTCAGTTCACATTTGTAGGTGGATCATCAGTGTTAGAGCTAAAATTAGCATGTTTAAAGTGATTTTCATGCTTCCAGGGGATCGGGAAGTTAATTAAATACCATTTGGAGGCATTTAATGTTCGAGCAAAAACGGCTGATTTTCGACAAAAGAGATAACACCCCCCCATTACATCATGCTTCAGAAATGTGGAAAATGGTCAGTTTTCAAATGTTTTATTTTTGAACGTCAGTTCACATTTGTAGGTGGATCATCAGTGTTAGAGCTAAAATTAGCATGTTTAAAGTGATTTTCATGCTTCCAGGGGCCCAAAACACAAGATTTATGGAATGGTTAAAAGTGCATGAAAATGGCCAATTTACTCACTCTGAGTTCTCAAAAAGGGTTTCTTCACCCCGGGAAGTGAAATAAATACCATTTGGAGGCATTTAATGTTCGAGCAAAAACGGCTGATTTTCGACAAAAGAGATAACACCCCCCCATTACGTCATGCTTCAGAAATGTGGAAAATGGTCCGTTTTCAAATGTTTTATTTTTGAACGTCAGTTCACATTTGTAGGTGGATCATCAGTGTTAGAGCTAAAATTAGCATGTTTAAAGTGATTTTCATGCTTCCAGGGGCCCAAAACACAAGATTTATGGAATGGTTAAAAGTGCATGAAAATGGCCAATTTACTCACTCTGAGTTCTCAAAAAGGGTTTCTTCACCCCGGGAAGTGAAATAAATACCATTTGGAGGCATTTAATGTTCGAGCAAAAACGGCTGATTTTCGACAAAATAGATAACACCCCCCCATTACGTCATGCTTCAGAAATGTGGAAAATGGTCCGTTTTCAAATGTTTTATTTTTGAACGTCAGTTCACATTTGTAGGTGGATCATCAGTGTTAGAGCTAAAATTAGCATGTTTAAAGTGATTTTCATGCTTCCAGGGGCTCGGGAAGTTAATTAAATACCATTTGGAGGCATTTAATGTTCGAGCAAAAACGGCTGATTTTCGACAAAACAGATAACACCCCCCCATTACGTCATGCTTCAGAAATGTGGAAAATGGTCCGTTTTCAAATGTTTTATTTTTGAACGTCAGTTCACATTTGTAGGTGGATCATCAGTGTTAGAGCTAAAATTAGCATGTTTAAAGTGATTTTCATGCTTCCAGGGGCTCGGGAAGTGAAATAAATACCATTTGGAGGCATTTAATGTTCGAGCAAAAACGGCTGATTTTCGACAAAAGAGATAACACCCCCCCATTACGTCATGCTTCAGAAATGTGGAAAATGGTCCGTTTTCAAATGTTTTATTTTTGAACGTCAGTTCACATTTGTAGGTGGATCATCAGTGTTAAAGCTAAAATTAGCATGTTTAAAGTGATTTTCATGCTTCCAGGGGCCCAAAACACAAGATTAATGGAATGGTTAAAAGTGCATGAAAATGGCCAATTTACTCACTCTGAGTTCTCAAAAAGGGTTTCTTCACCCCGGGAAGTGAAATAAATACCATTTGGAGGCATTTAATGTTCGAGCAAAAACGGCTGATTTTCGACAAAAGAGATAACACCCCCCCATTACGTCATGCTTCAGAAATGTGGAAAATGGTCCGTTTTCAAATGTTTTATTTTTGAACGTCAGTTCACATTTGTAGGTGGATCATCAGTGTTAGAGCTAAAATTAGCATGTTTAAAGTGATTTTCATGCTTCCAGGGGCTCGGGAAGTTAATTAAATACCATTTGGAGGCATTTAATGTTCGAGCAAAAACGGCTGATTTTCGACAAAAGAGATAACACCCCCCCATTACGTCATGCTTCAGAAATGTGGAAAATGGTCCTTTTTCAAATGTTTTATTTTTGAACGTCAGTTCACATTTGTAGGTGGATCATCAGTGTTAGAGATAAAATTAGCATGTTTAAAGTGATTTTCATGCTTCCAGGGGCCCAAAACACAAGATTAATGGAATGGTTAAAAGTGCATGAAAATGGCCAATTTACTCACTCTGAGTTCTCAAAAAGGGTTTCTTCACCCCGGGAAGTTAATTAAATACAATTTGGAGGCATTTAATGTTCGAGCAAAAACGGCTGATTTTCGACAAAAGAGATAACACCCCCCCATTACGTCATGCTTCAGAAATGTGGAAAATGGTCCGTTTTCAAATGTTTTATTTTTGAACGTCAGTTCACATTTGTAGGTGGATCATCAGTGTTAGAGCTAAAATTAGCATGTTTAAAGTGATTTTCATGCTTCCAGGGGCTCGGGAAGTTAATTAAATACCATTTGGAGGCATTTAATGTTCGAGCAAAAACGGCTGATTTTCGACAAAAGAGATAACACCCCCCCATTACGTCATGCTTCAGAAATGTGGAAAATGGTCCGTTTTCAAATGTTTTATTTTTGAACGTCAGTTCACATTTGTAGGTGGATCATCAGTGTTAGAGCTAAAATTAGCATGTTTAAAGTGATTTTCATGCTTCCAGGGGCCCAAAACACAAGATTTATGGAATGGTTAAAAGTGCATGAAAATGGCCAATTTACTCACTCTGAGTTCTCAAAAAGGGTTTCTTCACCCCGGGAAGTTAATTAAATACCATTTGGAGGCATTTAATGTTCGAGCAAAAACGGCTGATTTTCGACAAAAGAGATAACACCCCCCCATTACGTCATGCTTCAGAAATGTGGAAAATGGTCCGTTTTCAAATGTTTTATTTTTGAACGTCAGTTCACATTTGTAGGTGGATCATCAGTGTTAGAGCTAAAATTAGCATGTTTAAAGTGATTTTCATGCTTCCAGGGGCTCGGGAAGTTAATTAAATACCATTTGGAGGCATTTAATGTTCGAGCAAAAACGGCTGATTTTCGACAAAAGAGATAACACCCCCCCATTACGTCATGCTTCAGAAATGTGGAAAATGGTCCGTTTTCAAATGTTTTATTTTTGAACCTCAGTTCACATTTGTAGGTGGATCATCTGTGTTAGAGCTAAAATTAGCATGTTTAAAGTGATTTTCATGCTTCCAGGGGCCCAAAACACAAGATTTATGGAATGGTTAAAAGTGCATGAAAATGGCCAATTTACTCACTCTGAGTTCTCAAAAAGGGTTTCTTCACCCCGGGAAGTTAATTAAATACCATTTGGAGGCATTTAATGTTCGAGCAAAAACGGCTGATTTTCGACAAAAGAGATAACACCCCCCCATTACGTCATGCTTCAGAAATGTGGAAAATGGTCCGTTTTCAAATGTTTTATTTTTGAACGTCAGTTCACATTTGTAGGTGGATCATCAGTGTTAGAGCTAAAATTAGCATGTTTAAAGTGATTTTCATGCTTCCAGGGGCTCGGGAAGTTAATTAAATACCATTTGGAGGCATTTAATGTTCGAGCAAAAACGGCTGATTTTCGACAAAAGAGATAACACCCCCCCCATTACGTTATGCTTCAGAAATGTGGAAAATGGTCCGTTTTCAAATGTTTTATTTTTGAACGTCAGTTCACATTTGTAGGTGGATCATCAGTGTTAGAGCTAAAATTAGCATGTTTAAAGTGATTTTCATGCTTCCAGGGGCCCAAAACACAAGATTTATGGAATGGTTAAAAGTGCATGAAAATGGCCAATTTACTCACTCTGAGTTCTCAAAAAGGGTTTCTTCACCCCGGGAAGTTAATTAAATACCATTTGGAGGCATTTAATGTTCGAGCAAAAACGGCTGATTTTCGACAAAAGAGATAACACCCCCCCATTACGTCATGCTTCAGAAATGTGGAAAATGGTCTGTTTTCAAATGTTTTATTTTTGAACATCAGTTCACATTTGTAGGTGGATCATCAGTGTTAGAGCTAAAATTAGCATGTTTAAAGTGATTTTCATGCTTCCAGGGGCTCGGGAAGTTAATTAAATACCATTTGGAGGCATTTAATGTTCGAGCAAAAACGGCTGATTTTCGACAAAAGAGATAACACCCCCCCATTACGTCATGCTTCAGAAATGTGGAAAATGGTCCGTTTTCAAATGTTTTATTTTTGAACGTCAGTTCACATTTGTAGGTGGATCATCAGTGTTAGAGCTAAAATTAGCATGTTTAAAGTGATTTTCATGCTTCCAGGGGCTCGGGAAGTGAAATAAATACCATTTGGAGGCATTTAATGTTCGACCAAAAACGGCTGATTTTCGACAAAAGAGATAACACCCCCCCATTACGTCATGCTTCAGAAATGTGGAAAATGGTCCGTTTTCAAATGTTTTATTTTTGAACGTCAGTTCACATTTGTAGGTGGATCATCAGTGTTAGAGCTAAAATTAGCATGTTTAAAGTGATTTTCATGCTTCCAGGGGCCCAAAACACAAGAATTATGGAATGGTTAAAAGTGCATGAAAATGGCCAATTTACTCACTCTGAGTTCTCAAAAAGGGTTTCTTCACCCCGGGAAGTTAATTAAATACCATTTGGAGGCATTTAATGTTCGAGCAAAAACGGCTGATTTTCGACAAAAGAGATAACACCCCCCCATTACGTCATGCTTCAGAAATGTGGAAAATGGTCCGTTTTCAAATGTTTTATTTTTGAACGTCAGTTCACATTTGTAGGTGGATCATCAGTGTTAGAGCTAAAATTAGCATGTTTAAAGTGATTTTCATGCTTCCAGGGGCCCAAAACACAAGATTAATGGAATGGTTAAAAGTGCATGAAAATGGCCAATTTACTCACTCTGAGTTCTCAAAAAGGGTTTCTTCACCCCGGGAAGTGAAATAAATACCATTTGGAGGCATTTAATGTTCGAGCAAAAACGGCTGATTTTCGACAAAAGAGATAACACCCCCCCATTACGTCATGCTTCAGAAATGTGGAAAATGGTCCGTTTTCAAATGTTTTATTTTTGAACGTCAGTTCACATTTGTAGGTGGATCATCAGTGTTAGAGCTAAAATTAGCATGTTTAAAGTGATTTTCATGCTTCCAGGGGCTCGGGAAGTTAATTAAATACCATTTGGAGGCATTTAATGTTCGAGCAAAAACGGCTGATTTTCGACAAAACAGATAACACCCCCCCATTACGTCATGCTTCAGAAATGTGGAAAATGGTCCGTTTTCAAATGTTTTATTTTTGAACGTCAGTTCACATTTGTAGGTGGATCATCAGTGTTAGAGCTAAAATTAGCATGTTTAAAGTGATTTTCATGCTTCCAGGGGCTCGGGAAGTGAAATAAATACCATTTGGAGGCATTTAATAATCGAGCAAAAACGGCTGATTTTCGACAAAAGAGATAACACCCCCCCATTACGTCATGCTTCAGAAATGTGGAAAATGGTCCATTTTCAAATGTTTTATTTTTGAACGTCAGTTCACATTTGTAGGTGGATCATCAGTGTTAGAGCTAAAATTAGCATGTTTAAAGTGATTTTCATGCTTCCAGGGGCCCAAAACACAAGATTAATGGAATGGTTAAAAGTGCATGAAAATGGCCAATTTACTCACTCTGAGTTCTCAAAAAGGGTTTCTTCACCCCGGGAAGTTAATTAAATACCATTTGGAGGCATTTAATGTTCGAGCAAAAACGGCTGATTTTCGACAAAAGAGATAACACCCCCCCCATTACGTCATGCTTCAGAAATGTGGAAAATGGTCCGTTTTCAAATGTTTTATTTTTGAACGTCAGTTCACATTTGTAGGTGGATCATCAGTGTTAGAGCTAAAATTAGCATGTTTAAAGTGATTTTCATGCTTCCAGGGGCCCAAAACACAAGATTAATGGAATGGTTAAAAGTGCATGAAAATGGCCAATTTACTCACTCTGAGTTCTCAAAAAGGGTTTCTTCACCCCGGAAAGTGAAATAAATACCATTTGGAGGCATTTAATGTTCGAGCAAAAACGGCTGATTTTCGACAAAAGAGATAACACCCCCCCATTACGTCATGCTTCAGAAATGTGGAAAATGGTCCGTTTTCAAATGTTTTATTTTTGAACGTCAGTTCACATTTGTAGGTGGATCATCAGTGTTAGAGCTAAAATTAGCATGTTTAAAGTGATTTTCATGCTTCCAGGGGCTCGGGAAGTTAATTAAATACCATTTGGAGGCATTTAATGTTCGAGCAAAAACGGCTGATTTTCGACAAAAGAGATAACACCCCCCATTACGTCATGCTTCAGAAATGTGGAAAATGGTCCGTTTTCAAATGTTTTATTTTTGAACGTCAGTTCACATTTGTAGGTGGATCATCAGTGTTAGAGCTAAAATTAGCATGTTTAAAGTGATTTTCATGCTTCCAGGGGCCCAAAACACAAGATTTATGGAATGGTTAAAAGTGCATGAAAATGGCCAATTTACTCACTCTGAGTTCTCAAAAAGGGTTTCTTCACCCCGGGAAGTGAAATAAATACCATTTGGAGGCATTTAATGTTCGAGCAAAAACGGCTGATTTTCGACAAAAGAGATAACACCCCCCCATTACGTCATGCTTCAGAAATGTGGAAAATGGTCCGTTTTCAAATGTTTTATTTTTGAACGTCAGTTCACATTTGTAGGTGGATCATCAGTGTTAGAGCTAAAATTAGCATGTTTAAAGTGATTTTCATGCTTCCAGGGGCTCGGGAAGTTAATTAAATACCATTTGGAGGCATTTAATGTTCGAGCAAAAACGGCTGATTTTCGACAAAAGAGATAACACCCCCCCATTAAGTCATGCTTCAGAAATGTGGAAAATGGTCCGTTTTCAAATGTTTTATTTTTGAACATCAGTTCACATTTGTAGGTGGATCATCAGTGTTAGAGCTAAAATTAGCATGTTTAAAGTGATTTTCATGCTTCCAGGGGCTCGGGAAGTTAATTAAATACCATTTGGAGGCATTTAATGTTCGAGCAAAAACGGCTGATTTTCGACAAAAGAGATAACACCCCCACATTACGTCATGCTTCAGAAATGTGGAAAATGGTCCGTTTTCAAATGTTTTATTTTTGAACGTCAGTTCACATTTGTAGGTGGATCATCAGTGTTAGAGCTAAAATTAGCATGTTTAAAGTGATTTTCATGCTTCCAGGGGCTCGGGAAGTTAATTAAATACCATTTGGAGGCATTTAATGTTCGAGCAAAAACGGCTGATTTTCGACAAAAGAGATAACACCCCCCCATTACGTCATGCTTCAGAAATGTGGAAAATGGTCCGTTTTCAAATGTTTTATTTTTGAACCTCAGTTCACATTTGTAGGTGGATCATCTGTGTTAGAGCTAAAATTAGCATGTTTAAAGTGATTTTCATGCTTCCAGGGGCCCAAAACACAAGATTTATGGAATGGTTAAAAGTGCATGAAAATGGCCAATTTACTCACTCTGAGTTCTCAAAAAGGGTTTCTTCACCCCGGGAAGTTAATTAAATACCATTTGGAGGCATTTAATGTTCGAGCAAAAACGGCTGATTTTCGACAAAAGAGATAACACCCCCCCATTACGTCATGCTTCAGAAATGTGGAAAATGGTCCGTTTTCAAATGTTTTATTTTTGAACGTCAGTTCACATTTGTAGGTGGATCATCAGTGTTAGAGCTAAAATTAGCATGTTTAAAGTGATTTTCATGCTTCCAGGGGCTCGGGAAGTTAATTAAATACCATTTGGAGGCATTTAATGTTCGAGCAAAAACGGCTGATTTTCGACAAAAGAGATAACACCCCCCCCATTACGTTATGCTTCAGAAATGTGGAAAATGGTCCGTTTTCAAATGTTTTATTTTTGAACGTCAGTTCACATTTGTAGGTGGATCATCAGTGTTAGAGCTAAAATTAGCATGTTTAAAGTGATTTTCATGCTTCCAGGGGCCCAAAACACAAGATTTATGGAATGGTTAAAAGTGCATGAAAATGGCCAATTTACTCACTCTGAGTTCTCAAAAAGGGTTTCTTCACCCCGGGAAGTTAATTAAATACCATTTGGAGGCATTTAATGTTCGAGCAAAAACGGCTGATTTTCGACAAAAGAGATAACACCCCCCATTACGTCATGCTTCAGAAATGTGGAAAATGGTCTGTTTTCAAATGTTTTATTTTTGAACATCAGTTCACATTTGTAGGTGGATCATCAGTGTTAGAGCTAAAATTAGCATGTTTAAAGTGATTTTCATGCTTCCAGGGGCTCGGGAAGTTAATTAAATACCATTTGGAGGCATTTAATGTTCGAGCAAAAACGGCTGATTTTCGACAAAAGAGATAACACCCCCCCATTACGTCATGCTTCAGAAATGTGGAAAATGGTCCGTTTTCAAATGTTTTATTTTTGAACGTCAGTTCACATTTGTAGGTGGATCATCAGTGTTAGAGCTAAAATTAGCATGTTTAAAGTGATTTTCATGCTTCCAGGGGCTCGGGAAGTGAAATAAATACCATTTGGAGGCATTTAATGTTCGACCAAAAACGGCTGATTTTCGACAAAAGAGATAACACCCCCCCATTACGTCATGCTTCAGAAATGTGGAAAATGGTCCGTTTTCAAATGTTTTATTTTTGAACGTCAGTTCACATTTGTAGGTGGATCATCAGTGTTAGAGCTAAAATTAGCATGTTTAAAGTGATTTTCATGCTTCCAGGGGCCCAAAACACAAGAATTATGGAATGGTTAAAAGTGCATGAAAATGGCCAATTTACTCACTCTGAGTTCTCAAAAAGGGTTTCTTCACCCCGGGAAGTTAATTAAATACCATTTGGAGGCATTTAATGTTCGAGCAAAAACGGCTGATTTTCGACAAAAGAGATAACACCCCCCCATTACGTCATGCTTCAGAAATGTGGAAAATGGTCCGTTTTCAAATGTTTTATTTTTGAACGTCAGTTCACATTTGTAGGTGGATCATCAGTGTTAGAGCTAAAATTAGCATGTTTAAAGTGATTTTCATGCTTCCAGGGGCCCAAAACACAAGATTAATGGAATGGGTAAAAGTGCATGAAAATGGCCAATTTACTCACTCTGAGTTCTCAAAAAGGGTTTCTTCACCCCGGGAAGTGAAATAAATACCATTTGGAGGCATTTAATGTTCGAGCAAAAACGGCTGATTTTCGACAAAAGAGATAACACCCCCCCATTACGTCATGCTTCAGAAATGTGGAAAATGGTCCGTTTTCAAATGTTTTATTTTTGAACGTCAGTTCACATTTGTAGGTGGATCATCAGTGTTAGAGCTAAAATTAGCATGTTTAAAGTGATTTTCATGCTTCCAGGGGATCGGGAAGTTAATTAAATACCATTTGGAGGCATTTAATGTTCGAGCAAAAACGGCTGATTTTCGACAAAAGAGATAACACCCCCCCATTACATCATGCTTCAGAAATGTGGAAAATGGTCAGTTTTCAAATGTTTTATTTTTGAACGTCAGTTCACATTTGTAGGTGGATCATCAGTGTTAGAGCTAAAATTAGCATGTTTAAAGTGATTTTCATGCTTCCAGGGGCCCAAAACACAAGATTTATGGAATGGTTAAAAGTGCATGAAAATGGCCAATTTACTCACTCTGAGTTCTCAAAAAGGGTTTCTTCACCCCGGGAAGTGAAATAAATACCATTTGGAGGCATTTAATGTTCGAGCAAAAACGGCTGATTTTCGACAAAAGAGATAACACCCCCCCATTACGTCATGCTTCAGAAATGTGGAAAATGGTCCGTTTTCAAATGTTTTATTTTTGAACGTCAGTTCACATTTGTAGGTGGATCATCAGTGTTAGAGCTAAAATTAGCATGTTTAAAGTGATTTTCATGCTTCCAGGGGCCCAAAACACAAGATTTATGGAATGGTTAAAAGTGCATGAAAATGGCCAATTTACTCACTCTGAGTTCTCAAAAAGGGTTTCTTCACCCCGGGAAGTGAAATAAATACCATTTGGAGGCATTTAATGTTCGAGCAAAAACGGCTGATTTTCGACAAAATAGATAACACCCCCCCATTACGTCATGCTTCAGAAATGTGGAAAATGGTCCGTTTTCAAATGTTTTATTTTTGAACGTCAGTTCACATTTGTAGGTGGATCATCAGTGTTAGAGCTAAAATTAGCATGTTTAAAGTGATTTTCATGCTTCCAGGGGCTCGGGAAGTTAATTAAATACCATTTGGAGGCATTTAATGTTCGAGCAAAAACGGCTGATTTTCGACAAAACAGATAACACCCCCCCATTACGTCATGCTTCAGAAATGTGGAAAATGGTCCGTTTTCAAATGTTTTATTTTTGAACGTCAGTTCACATTTGTAGGTGGATCATCAGTGTTAGAGCTAAAATTAGCATGTTTAAAGTGATTTTCATGCTTCCAGGGGCTCGGGAAGTGAAATAAATACCATTTGGAGGCATTTAATGTTCGAGCAAAAACGGCTGATTTTCGACAAAAGAGATAACACCCCCCCATTACGTCATGCTTCAGAAATGTGGAAAATGGTCCGTTTTCAAATGTTTTATTTTTGAACGTCAGTTCACATTTGTAGGTGGATCATCAGTGTTAAAGCTAAAATTAGCATGTTTAAAGTGATTTTCATGCTTCCAGGGGCCCAAAACACAAGATTAATGGAATGGTTAAAAGTGCATGAAAATGGCCAATTTACTCACTCTGAGTTCTCAAAAAGGGTTTCTTCACCCCGGGAAGTGAAATAAATACCATTTGGAGGCATTTAATGTTCGAGCAAAAACGGCTGATTTTCGACAAAAGAGATAACACCCCCCCATTACGTCATGCTTCAGAAATGTGGAAAATGGTCCGTTTTCAAATGTTTTATTTTTGAACGTCAGTTCACATTTGTAGGTGGATCATCAGTGTTAGAGCTAAAATTAGCATGTTTAAAGTGATTTTCATGCTTCCAGGGGCTCGGGAAGTTAATTAAATACCATTTGGAGGCATTTAATGTTCGAGCAAAAACGGCTGATTTTCGACAAAAGAGATAACACCCCCCCATTACGTCATGCTTCAGAAATGTGGAAAATGGTCCTTTTTCAAATGTTTTATTTTTGAACGTCAGTTCACATTTGTAGGTGGATCATCAGTGTTAGAGATAAAATTAGCATGTTTAAAGTGATTTTCATGCTTCCAGGGGCCCAAAACACAAGATTAATGGAATGGTTAAAAGTGCATGAAAATGGCCAATTTACTCACTCTGAGTTCTCAAAAAGGGTTTCTTCACCCCGGGAAGTTAATTAAATACAATTTGGAGGCATTTAATGTTCGAGCAAAAACGGCTGATTTTCGACAAAAGAGATAACACCCCCCCATTACGTCATGCTTCAGAAATGTGGAAAATGGTCCGTTTTCAAATGTTTTATTTTTGAACGTCAGTTCACATTTGTAGGTGGATCATCAGTGTTAGAGCTAAAATTAGCATGTTTAAAGTGATTTTCATGCTTCCAGGGGCTCGGGAAGTTAATTAAATACCATTTGGAGGCATTTAATGTTCGAGCAAAAACGGCTGATTTTCGACAAAAGAGATAACACCCCCCCATTACGTCATGCTTCAGAAATGTGGAAAATGGTCCGTTTTCAAATGTTTTATTTTTGAACGTCAGTTCACATTTGTAGGTGGATCATCAGTGTTAGAGCTAAAATTAGCATGTTTAAAGTGATTTTCATGCTTCCAGGGGCCCAAAACACAAGATTTATGGAATGGTTAAAAGTGCATGAAAATGGCCAATTTACTCACTCTGAGTTCTCAAAAAGGGTTTCTTCACCCCGGGAAGTTAATTAAATACCATTTGGAGGCATTTAATGTTCGAGCAAAAACGGCTGATTTTCGACAAAAGAGATAACACCCCCCCATTACGTCATGCTTCAGAAATGTGGAAAATGGTCCGTTTTCAAATGTTTTATTTTTGAACGTCAGTTCACATTTGTAGGTGGATCATCAGTGTTAGAGCTAAAATTAGCATGTTTAAAGTGATTTTCATGCTTCCAGGGGCTCGGGAAGTTAATTAAATACCATTTGGAGGCATTTAATGTTCGAGCAAAAACGGCTGATTTTCGACAAAAGAGATAACACCCCCCCATTACGTCATGCTTCAGAAATGTGGAAAATGGTCAGTTTTCAAATGTTTTATTTTTGAACGTCAGTTCACATTTGTAGGTGGATCATCAGTGTTAGAGCTAAAATTAGCATGTTTAAAGTGATTTTCATACTTCCAGGGGCCCAAAACACAAGATTTATGGAATGGTTAAAAGTGCATGAAAATGGCCAATTTACTCACTCTGAGTTCTCAAAAAGGGTTTCTTCACCCCGGGAAGTTAATTAAATACCATTTGGAGGCATTTAATGTTCGAGCAAAAACGGCTGATTTTCGACAAAAGAGATAACACCCCCCTATTACGTCATGCTTCAGAAATGTGGAAAATGGTCCGTTTTCAAATGTTTTATTTTTGAACGTCAGTTCACATTTGTAGGTGGATCATCAGTGTTAGAGCTAAAATTAGCATGTTTAAAGTGATTTTCATGCTTCCAGGGGCTCGGGAAGTTAATTAAATACCATTTGGAGGCATTTAATGTTCGAGCAAAAACGGCTGATTTTCGACAAAAGAGATAACACCCCCCCATTACGTCATGCTTCAGAAATGTGGAAAATGGTCCGTTTTCAAATGTTTTATTTTTGAACGTCAGTTCACATTTGTAGGTGGATCATCAGTGTTAGAGCTAAAATTAGCATGTTTAAAGTGATTTTCATGCTTCCAGGGGCCCAAAACACAAGATTTATGGAATGGTTAAAAGTGCATGAAAATGGCCAATTTACTCACTCTGAGTTCTCAAAAAGGGTTTCTTCACCCCGGGAAGTTAATTAAATACCATTTGGAGGCATTTAATGTTCGAGCAAAAACGGCTGATTTTCGACAAGAGATAACACCCCCCCATTACGTCATGCTTCAGAAATGTGGAAAATGGTCCGTTTTCAAATGTTTTATTTTTGAACGTCAGTTCACATTTGTAGGTGGATCATCAGTGTTAGAGCTAAAATTAGCATGTTTAAAGTGATTTTCATGCTTCCAGGGGCTCGGGAAGTTAATTAAATACCATTTGGAGGCATTTAATGTTCGAGCAAAAACGGCTGATTTTCGACAAAAGAGATAACACCCCCCCCATTACGTTATGCTTCAGAAATGTGGAAAATGGTCCGTTTTCAAATGTTTTATTTTTGAACGTCAGTTCACATTTGTAGGTGGATCATCAGTGTTAGAGCTAAAATTAGCATGTTTAAAGTGATTTTCATGCTTCCAGGGGCCCAAAACACAAGATTTATGGAATGGTTAAAAGTGCATGAAAATGGCCAATTTACTCACTCTGAGTTCTCAAAAAAGGGTTTCTTCACCCCGGGAAGTTAATTAAATACCATTTGGAGGCATTTAATGTTCGAGCAAAAACGGCTGATTTTCGACAAAAGAGATAACACCCCCCCCATTACGTCATGCTTCAGAAATGTGGAAAATGGTCTGTTTTCAAATGTTTTATTTTTGAACATCAGTTCACATTTGTAGGTGGATCATCAGTGTTAGAGCTAAAATTAGCATGTTTAAAGTGATTTTCATGCTTCCAGGGGCTCGGGAAGTTAATTAAATACCATTTGGAGGCATTTAATGTTCGAGCAAAAACGGCTGATTTTCGACAAAAGAGATAACACCCCCCCATTACGTCATGCTTCAGAAATGTGGAAAATGGTCCGTTTTCAAATGTTTTATTTTTGAACGTCAGTTCACATTTGTAGGTGGATCATCAGTGTTAGAGCTAAAATTAGCATGTTTAAAGTGATTTTCATGCTTCCAGGGGCCCAAAACACAAGATTTATGGAATGGTTAAAAGTGCATGAAAATGGCCAATTTACTCACTCTGAGTTCTCAAAAAGGGTTTCTTCACCCCGGGAAGTTAATTAAATACCATTTGGAGGCATTTAATGTTCGAGCAAAAACGGCTGATTTTCGACAAAAGAGATAACACCCCCCCATTACGTCATGCTTCAGAAATGTGGAAAATGGTCCGTTTTCAAATGTTTTATTTTTGAACGTCAGTTCACATTTGTAGGTGGATCATCAGTGTTAGAGCTAAAATTAGCATGTTTAAAGTGATTTTCATGCTTCCAGGGGCCCAAAACACAAGATTAATGGAATGGTTAAAAGTGCATGAAAATGGCCAATTTACTCACTCTGAGTTCTCAAAAAGGGTTTCTTCACCCCGGGAAGTGAAATAAATACCATTTGGAGGCATTTAATGTTCGAGCAAAAACGGCTGATTTTCGACAAAAGAGATAACACCCCCCCATTACGTCATGCTTCAGAAATGTGGAAAATGGTCCGTTTTCAAATGTTTTATTTTTGAACGTCAGTTCACATTTGTAGGTGGATCATCAGTGTTAGAGCTAAAATTAGCATGTTTAAAGTGATTTTCATGCTTCCAGGGGCTCGGGAAGTTAATTAAATACCATTTGGAGGCATTTAATGTTCGAGCAAAAACGGCAGATTTTCGACAAAAGAGATAACACCCCCCCATTACGTCATGCTTCAGAAATGTGGAAAATGGTCAGTTTTCAAATGTTTTATTTTTGAACGTCAGTTCACATTTGTAGGTGGATCATCAGTGTTAGAGCTAAAATTAGCATGTTTAAAGTGATTTTCATGCTTCCAGGGGCCCAAAACACAAGATTTTTGGAATGGTTAAAAGTGCATGAAAATGGCCAATTTACTCACTCTGAGTTCTCAAAAAGGGTTTCTTCACCCCGGGAAGTTAATTAAATACCATTTGGAGGCATTTAATGTTCGAGCAAAAACGGCTGATTTTCGACAAAAGAGATAACACCCCCCCATTACGTCATGCTTCAGAAATGAGGAAAATGGTCCGTTTTCAAATGTTTTATTTTTGAACGTCAGTTCACATTTGTAGGTGGATCATCAGTGTTAGAGCTAAAATTAGCATGTTTAAAGTGATTTTCATGCTTCCAGGGGCTCGGGAAGTTAATTAAATACCATTTGGAGGCATTTAATGTTCGAGCAAAAACGGCTGATTTTCGACAAAAGAGATAACACCCCCCCATTACGTCATGCTTCAGAAATGTGGAAAATGGTCCGTTTTCAAATGTTTTATTTTTGAACGTCAGTTCACATTTGTAGGTGGATCATCAGTGTTAGAGCTAAAATTAGCATGTTTAAAGTGATTTTCATGCTTCCAGGGGCCCAAAACACAAGATTTATGGAATGGTTAAAAGTGCATGAAAATGGCCAATTTACTCACTCTGAGTTCTCAAAAAGGGTTTCTTCACCCCGGGAAGTTAATTAAATACCATTTGGAGGCATTTAATGTTCGAGCAAAAACGGCTGATTTTCGACAAAAGAGATAACACCCCCCGTCATGCTTCAGAAATGTGGAAAATGGTCCGTTTTCAAATGTTTTATTTTTGAACGTCAGTTCACATTTGTAGGTGGATCATCAGTGTTAGAGCTAAAATTAGCATGTTTAAAGTGATTTTCATGCTTCCAGGGGCTCGGGAAGTTAATTAAATACCATTTGGAGGCATTTAATGTTCGAGCAAAAACGGCTGATTTTCGACAAAAGAGATAACACCCCCCCCATTACGTCATGCTTCAGAAATGTGGAAAATGGTCCGTTTTCAAATGTTTTATTTTTGAACGTCAGTTCACATTTGTAGGTGGATCATCAGTGTTAGAGCTAAAATTAGCATGTTTAAAGTGATTTTCATGCTTCCAGGGGCCCAAAACACAAGATTTATGGAATGGTTAAAAGTGCATGAAAATGGCCAATTTACTCACTCTGAGTTCTCAAAAAGGGTTTCTTCACCCCGGGAAGTTAATTAAATACCATTTGGAGGCATTTAATGTTCGAGCAAAAACGGCTGATTTTCGACAAAAGAGATAACACCCCCCCATTACGTCATGCTTCAGAAATGTGGAAAATGGTCTGTTTTCAAATGTTTTATTTTTGAACATCAGTTCACATTTGTAGGTGGATCATCAGTGTTAGAGCTAAAATTAGCATGTTTAAAGTGATTTTCATGCTTCCAGGGGCTCGGGAAGTTAATTAAATACCATTTGGAGGCATTTAATGTTCGAGCAAAAACGGCTGATTTTCGACAAAAGAGATAACACCCCCCCATTACGTCATGCTTCAGAAATGTGGAAAATGGTCCGTTTTCAAATGTTTTATTTTTGAACGTCAGTTCACATTTGTAGGTGGATCATCAGTGTTAGAGCTAAAATTAGCATGTTTAAAGTGATTTTCATGCTTCCAGGGGCCCAAAACACAAGATTTATGGAATGGTTAAAAGTGCATGAAAATGGCCAATTTACTCACTCTGAGTTCTCAAAAAGGGTTTCTTCACCCCGGGAAGTTAATTAAATACCATTTGGAGGCATTTAATGTTCAAGCAAAAACGGCTGATTTTCGACAAAAGAGATAACACCCCCCCATTACGTCATGCTTCAGAAATGTGGAAAATGGTCCGTTTTCAAATGTTTTATTTTTGAACGTCAGTTCACATTTGTAGGTGGATCATCAGTGTTAGAGCTAAAATTAGCATGTTTAAAGTGATTTTCATGCTTCCAGGGGCTCGGGAAGTTAATTAAATACCATTTGGAGGCATTTAATGTTCGAGCAAAAACGGCTGATTTTCGACAAAAGAGATAACACCCCCCCATTACGTCATGCTTCAGAAATGTGGAAAATGGTCCGTTTTCAAATGTTTTATTTTTGAACGTCAGTTCACATTTGTAGGTGGATCATCAGTGTTAGAGCTAAAATTAGCATGTTTAAAGTGATTTTCATGCTTCCAGGGGCCCAAAACACAAGATTAATGGAATGGTTAAAAGTGCATGAAAATGGCCAATTTACTCACTCTGAGTTCTCAAAAAGGGTTTCTTCACCCCGGGAAGTGAAATAAATACCATTTGGAGGCATTTAATGTTCGAGCAAAAACGGCTGATTTTCGACAAAAGAGATAAAACCCCCCCATTACGTCATGCTTCAGAAATGTGGAAAATGGTCCGTTTTCAAATGTTTTATTTTTGAACGTCAGTTCACATTTGTAGGTGGATCATCAGTGTTAGAGCTAAAATTAGCATGTTTAAAGTGATTTTCATGCTTCCAGGGACTCGGGAAGTTAATTAAATACCATTTGGAGGCATTTAATGTTCGAGCAAAAACGGCTGATTTTCGACAAAAGAGATAACACCCCCCCATTACGTCATGCTTCAGAAATGTGGAAAATGGTCCGTTTTCAAATGTTTTATTTTTGAACGTCAGTTCACATTTGTAGGTGGATCATCAGTGTTAGAGCTAAAATTAGCATGTTTAAAGTGATTTTCATGCTTCCAGGGGCCCAAAACACAAGATTAATTGAATGGTTAAAAGTGCATGAAAATGGCCAATTTACTCACTCTGAGTTCTCAAAAAGGGTTTCTTCACCCCGGGAAGTGAAATAAATACCATTTGGAGGCATTTAATGTTTGAGCAAAAACGGCTGATTTTCGACAAAAGAGATAACACCCCCCATTACGTCATGCTTCAGAAATGTGGAAAATGGTCCGTTTTCAAATGTTTTATATTTGAACGTCAGTTCACATTTGTAGGTGGATCATCAGTGTTAGAGCTAAAATTAGCATGTTTAAAGTGATTTTCATGCTTCCAGGGGCCCAAAACACAAGATTTATGGAATGGTTAAAAGTGCATGAAAATGGCCAATTTACTCACTCTGAGTTCTCAAAAAGGGTTTCTTCACCCCGGGAAGTTAATTAAATACAATTTGGAGGCATTTAATGTTCGAGCAAAAACAGCTGATTTTCGACAAAAGAGATAACACCCCCCCATTACGTCATGCTTCAGAAATGTGGAAAATGGTCCGTTTTCAAATGTTTTATTTTTGAACGTCAGTTCACATTTGTAGGTGGATCATCTGTGTTAGAGCTAAAATTAGCATGTTTAAAGTGATTTTCATGCTTCCAGGGGCTCGGGAAGTTAATTAAATACCATTTGGAGGCATTTAATGTTCGAGCAAAAACGGCTGATTTTCGACAAAAGAGATAACACCCCCCCATTACGTCATGCTTCAGAAATGTGGAAAATGGTCCGTTTTCAAATGTTTTATTTTTGAACGTCAGTTCACATTTGTAGGTGGATCATCAGTGTTAGAGCTAAAATTAGCATGTTTAAAGTGATTTTCATGCTTCCAGGGGCCCAAAACACAAGATTTATGGAATGGTTAAAAGTGCATGAAAATGGCCAATTTACTCACTCTGAGTTCTCAAAAAGGGTTTCTTCACCCCGGGAAGTTAATTAAATACCATTTGGAGGCATTTAATGTTCGAGCAAAAACGGCTGATTTTCGACAAAAGAGATAACACCCCCCCATTACGTCATGCTTCAGAAATGTGGAAAATGGTCCGTTTTCAAATGTTTTATTTTTGAACGTCAGTTCACATTTGTAGGTGGATCATCAGTGTTAGAGCTAAAATTAGCATGTTTAAAGTGATTTTCATGCTTCCAGGGGCTCGGGAAGTTAATTAAATACCATTTGGAGGCATTTAATGTTCGAGCAAAAACGGCTGATTTTCAACAAAAGAGATAACACCCCCCCATTACGTCATGCTTCAGAAATGTGGAAAATGGTCAGTTTTCAAATGTTTTATTTTTGAACGTCAGTTCACATTTGTAGGTGGATCATCAGTGTTAGAGCTAAAATTAGCATGTTTAAAGTGATTTTCATGCTTCCAGGGGCCCAAAACACAAGATTTATGGAATGGTTAAAAGTGCATGAAAATGGCCAATTTACTCACTCTGAGTTCTCAAAAAGGGTTTCTTCACCCCGGGAAGTTAATTAAATACCATTTGGAGGCATTTAATGTTCGAGCAAAAACGGCTGATTTTCGACAAAAGAGATAACACCCCCCCATTACGTCATGCTTCAGAAATGTGGAAAATGGTCCGTTTTCAAATGTTTTACTTTTGAACGTCAGTTCACATTTGTAGGTGGATCATCAGTGTTAGAGCTAAAATTAGCATGTTTAAAGTGATTTTCATGCTTCCAGGGGCTCGGGAAGTTAATTAAATACCATTTGGAGGCATTTAATGTTCGAGCAAAAACGGCTGATTTTCGACAAAAGAGATAACACCCCCCCATTACGTCATGCTTCAGAAATGTGGAAAATGGTCCGTTTTCAAATGTTTTATTTTTGAACGTCAGTTCACATTTGTAGGTGGATCATCAGTGTTAGAGCTAAAATTAGCATGTTTAAAGTGATTTTCATGCTTCCAGGGGCCCAAAACACAAGATTTATGGAATGGTTAAAAGTGCATGAAAATGGCCAATTTACTCACTCTGAGTTCTCAAAAAGGGTTTCTTCACCCCGGGAAGTTAATTAAATACCATTTGGAGGCATTTAATGTTCGAGCAAAAACGGCTGATTTTCGACAAAAGAGATAACACCCCCCCATTACGTCATGCTTCAGAAATGTGGAAAATGGTCCGTTTTCAAATGTTTTATTTTTGAACGTCAGTTCACATTTGTAGGTGGATCATCAGTGTTAGAGCTAAAATTAGCATGTTTAAAGTGATTTTCATGCTTCCAGGGGCTCGGGAAGTTAATTAAATACCATTTGGAGGCATTTAATGTTCGAGCAAAAACGGCTGATTTTCGACAAAAGAGATAACACCCCCCCATTACGTCATGCTTCAGAAATGTGGAAAATGGTCAGTTTTCAAATGTTTTATTTTTGAACGTCAGTTCACATTTGTAGGTGGATCATCAGTGTTAGAGCTAAAATTAGCATGTTTAAAGTGATTTTCATGCTTCCAGGGGCCCAAAACACAAGATTTATGGAATGGTTAAAAGTGCATGAAAATGGCCAATTTACTCACTCTGAGTTCTCAAAAAGGGTTTCTTCACCCCGGGAAGTTAATTAAATACCATTTGGAGGCATTTAATGTTCGAGCAAAAACGGCTGATTTTCGACAAAAGAGATAACACCCCCCCCATTACGTCATGCTTCAGAAATGTGGAAAATGGTCCGTTTTCAAATGTTTTATTTTTGAACGTCAGTTCACATTTGTAGGTGGATCATCAGTGTTAGAGCTAAAATTAGCATGTTTAAAGTGATTTTCATGCTTCCAGGGGCTCGGTAAGTTAATTAAATACCATTTGGAGGCATTTAATGTTCGAGCAAAAACGGCTGATTTTCGACAAAAGAGATAACACCCCCCCATTACGTCATGCTTCAGAAATGTGGAAAATGGTCCGTTTTCAAATGTTTTATTTTTGAACGTCAGTTCACATTTGTAGGTGGATCATCAGTGTTAGAGCTAAAATTAGCATGTTTAAAGTGATTTTCATGCTTCCAGGGGCCCAAAACACAAGATTTATGGAATGGTTAAAAGTGCATGAAAATGGCCAATTTACTCACTCTGAGTTCTCAAAAAGGGGTTCTTCACCCCGGGAAGTTAATTAAATACCATTTGGAGGCATTTAATGTTCGAGCAAAAACGGCTGATTTTCGACAAAAGAGATAACACCCCCCCATTACGTCATGCTTCAGAAATGTGGAAAATGGTCCGTTTTCAAATGTTTTATTTTTGAACGTCAGTTCACATTTGTAGGTGGATCATCAGTGTTAGAGCTAAAATTAGCATGTTTAAAGTGATTTTCATGCTTCCAGGGGCTCGGGAAGTTAATTAAATACCATTTGGAGGCATTTAATGTTCGAGCAAAAACGGCTGATTTTCGACAAAAGAGATAACACCCCCCCATTACGTCATGCTTCAGAAATGTGGAAAATGGTCCGTTTTCAAATGTTTTATTTTTGAACGTCAGTTCACATTTGTAGGTGGATCATCAGTGTTAGAGCTAAAATTAGCATGTTTAAAATGATTTTCATGCTTCCAGGGGCCCAAAACACAAGATTTATGGAATGGTTAAAAGTGCATGAAAATGGCCAATTTACTCACTCTGAGTTCTCAAAAAGGGTTTCTTCACCCCGGGACATTAATTAAATACCATTTGGAGGCATTTAATGTTCGAGCAAAAACGGCTGATTTTCGACAAAAGAGATAACACCCCCCCATTACGTCATGCTTCAGAAATGTGGAAAATGGTCCGTTTTCAAATGTTTTATTTTTGAACGTCAGTTCACATTTGTAGGTGGATCATCAGTGTTAGAGCTAAAATTAGCATGTTTAAAGTGATTTTCATGCTTCCAGGGGCTCGGGAAGTTAATTAAATACCATTTGGAGGCATTTAATGTTCGAGCAAAAACGGCTGATTTTCGACAAAAGAGATAACACCCCCCCATTACGTCATGCTTCAGAAATGTGGAAAATGGTCAGTTTTCAAATGTTTTATTTTTGAACGTCAGTTCACATTTGTAGGTGGATCATCAGTGTTAGAGCTAAAATTAGCATGTTTAAAGTGATTTTCATGCTTCCAGGGGCCCAAAACACAAGATTTATGGAATGGTTAAAAGTGCATGAAAATGGCCAATTTACTCACTCTGAGTTCTCAAAAAGGGTTTCTTCACCCCGGGAAGTTAATTAAATACCATTTGGAGGCATTTAATGTTCGAGCAAAAACGGCTGATTTTCGACAAAAGAGATAACACCCCCCCCATTACGTCATGCTTCAGAAATGTGGAAAATGGTCCGTTTTCAAATGTTTTATTTTTGAACGTCAGTTCACATTTGTAGGTGGATCATCAGTGTTAGAGCTAAAATTAGCATGTTTAAAGTGATTTTCATGCTTCCAGGGGCTCGGTAAGTTAATTAAATACCATTTGGAGGCATTTAATGTTCGAGCAAAAACGGCTGATTTTCGACAAAAGAGATAACACCCCCCCATTACGTCATGCTTCAGAAATGTGGAAAATGGTCCGTTTTCAAATGTTTTATTTTTGAACGTCAGTTCACATTTGTAGGTGGATCATCAGTGTTAGAGCTAAAATTAGCATGTTTAAAGTGATTTTCATGCTTCCAGGGGCCCAAAACACAAGATTTATGGAATGGTTAAAAGTGCATGAAAATGGCCAATTTACTCACTCTGAGTTCTCAAAAAGGGGTTCTTCACCCCGGGAAGTTAATTAAATACCATTTGGAGGCATTTAATGTTCGAGCAAAAACGGCTGATTTTCGACAAAAGAGATAACACCCCCCCATTACGTCATGCTTCAGAAATGTGGAAAATGGTCCGTTTTCAAATGTTTTATTTTTGAACGTCAGTTCACATTTGTAGGTGGATCATCAGTGTTAGAGCTAAAATTAGCATGTTTAAAGTGATTTTCATGCTTCCAGGGGCTCGGGAAGTTAATTAAATACCATTTGGAGGCATTTAATGTTCGAGCAAAAACGGCTGATTTTCGACAAAAGAGATAACACCCCCCCATTACGTCATGCTTCAGAAATGTGGAAAATGGTCCGTTTTCAAATGTTTTATTTTTGAACGTCAGTTCACATTTGTAGGTGGATCATCAGTGTTAGAGCTAAAATTAGCATGTTTAAAATGATTTTCATGCTTCCAGGGGCCCAAAACACAAGATTTATGGAATGGTTAAAAGTGCATGAAAATGGCCAATTTACTTACTCTGAGTTCTCAAAAAGGGTTTCTTCACCCCGGGACATTAATTAAATACCATTTGGAGGCATTTAATGTTCGAGCAAAAACGGCTGATTTTCGACAAAAGAGATAACACCCCCCCATTACGTCATGCTTCAGAAATGTGGAAAATGGTCCGTTTTCAAATGTTTTATTTTTGAACGTCAGTTCACATTTGTAGGTGGATCATCAGTGTTAGAGCTAAAATTAGCATGTTTAAAGTGATTTTCATGCTTCCAGGGGCTCGGGAAGTTAATTAAATACCATTTGGAGGCATTTAATGTTCGAGCAAAAACGGCTGATTTTCGACAAAAGAGATAACACCCCCCCCATTACGTCATGCTTCAGAAATGTGGAAAATGGTCCGTTTTCAAATGTTTTATTTTTGAACGTCAGTTCACATTTGTAGGTGGATCATCAGTGTTAGAGCTAAAATTAGCATGTTTAAAGTGATTTTCATGCTTCCAGGGGCCCAAAACACAAGATTTATGGAATGGTTAAAAGTGCATGAAAATGGCCAATTTACTCACTCTGAGTTCTCAAAAAGGGTTTCTTCACCCCGGGAAGTTAATTAAATACCATTTGGAGGCATTTAATGTTCGAGCAAAAACGGCTGATTTTCGACAAAAGAGATAACACCCCCCCATTACGTCATGCTTCAGAAATGTGGAAAATGGTCCGTTTTCAAATGTTTTATTTTTGAACGTCAGTTCACATTTGTAGGTGGATCATCAGTGTTAGAGCTAAAATTAGCAGGTTTAAAGTGATTTTCATGCTTCCAGGGGCTCGGGAAGTTAATTAAATACCATTTGGAGGCATTTAATGTTCGAGCAAAAACGGCTGATTTTCGACAAAAGAGATAACACCCCCCCCATTACGTCATGCTTCAGAAATGTGGAAAATGGTCCGTTTTCAAATGTTTTATTTTTGAACGTCAGTTCACATTTGTAGGTGGATCATCAGTGTTAGAGCTAAAATTAGCATGTTTAAAGTGATTTTCATGCTTCCAGGGGCCCAAAACACAAGATTTATGGAATGGTTAAAAGTGCATGAAAATGGCCAATTTACTCACTCTGAGTTCTCAAAAAGGGTTTCTTCACCCCGGGAAGTTAATTAAATACCATTTGGAGGCATTTAATGTTCGAGCAAAAACGGCTGATTTTCGACAAAAGAGATAACACCCCCCCATTACGTCATGCTTCAGAAATGTGGAAAATGGTCTGTTTTCAAATGTTTTATTTTTGAACATCAGTTCACATTTGTAGGTGGATCATCAGTGTTAGAGCTAAAATTAGCATGTTTAAAGTGATGTTCATGCTTCCAGGGGCTCGGGAAGTAATTAAATACCATTTGGAGGCATTTAATGTTCGAGCAAAAACGGCTGATTTTCGACAAAAGAGATAACACCCCCCCATTACGTCATGCTTCAGAAATGTGGAAAATGGTCCGTTTTCAAATGTTTTATTTGAACGTCAGTTCACATTTGTAGGTGGATCATCAGTGTTAGAGCTAAAATTAGCATGTTTAAAGTGATTTTCATGCTTCCAGGGGCCCAAAACACAAGATTTATGGAATGGTTAAAAGTGCATGAAAATGGCCAATTTACTCACTCTGAGTTCTCAAAAAGGGTTTCTTCACCCCGGGAAGTGAAATAAATACCATTTGGAGGCATTTAATGTTCGAGCAAAAACGGCTGATTTTCGACAAAAGAGATAACACCCCCCCATTACGTCATGCTTCAGAAATGTGGAAAATGGTCCGTTTTCAAATGTTTTATTTTTGAACGTCAGTTCACATTTGTAGGTGGATCATCAGTGTTAGAGCTAAAATTAGCATGTTTAAAGTGATTTTCATGCTTCCAGGGACTCGGGAAGTTAATTAAATACCATTTGGAGGCATTTAATGTTCGAGCAAAAACGGCTGATTTTCGACAAAAGAGATAACACCCCCCCATTACGTCATGCTTCAGAAATGTGGAAAATGGTCCGTTTTCAAATGTTTTATTTTTGAACGTCAGTTCACATTTGTAGGTGGATCATCAGTGTTAGAGCTAAAATTAGCATGTTTAAAGTGATTTTCATGCTTCCAGGGGCCCAAAACACAAGATTTATGGAATGGTTAAAAGTGCATGAAAATGGCCAATTTACTCACTCTGAGTTCTCAAAAAGGGTTTCTTCACCCCGGGAAGTTAATTAAATACCATTTGGAGGCATTTAATGTTCGAGCAAAAACGGCTGATTTTCGACAAAAGAGATAACACCCCCCCATTACGTCATGCTTCAGAAATGTGGAAAATGGTCCGTTTTCAAATGTTTTATTTTTGAACGTCAGTTCACATTTGTAGGTGGATCATCAGTGTTAGAGCTAAAATTAGCATGTTTAAAGTGATTTTCATGCTTCCAGGGGCTCGGGAAGTGAAATAAATACCATTTGGAGGCATTTAATGTTCGCGCAAAAACGGCTGATTTTCGACAAAAGAGATAACACCCCCCCATTACGTCATGCTTCAGAAATGTGGAAAATGGTCCGTTTTCAAATGTTTTATTTTTGAACGTCAGTTCACATTTGTAGGTGGATCATCAGTGTTAGAGCTAAAATTAGCATGTTTAAAGTGATTTTCATGCTTCCAGGGGCTCGGGAAGTTAATTAAATACCATTTGGAGGCATTTAATGTTCGAGCAAAAACGGCTGATTTTCGACAAAAGAGATAACACCCCCCCATTACGTCATGCTTCAGAAATGTGGAAAATGGTCCGTTTTCAAATGTTTTATTTTTGAACGTCAGTTCACATTTGTAGGTGGATCATCAGTGTTAGAGCTAAAATTAGCATGTTTAAAGTGATTTTCATGCTTCCAGGGGCTCGGGAAGTTAATTAAATACCATTTGGAGGCATTTAATGTTCGAGCAAAAACGGCTGATTTTCGACAAAAGAGATAACACCCCCCCATTACGTCATGCTTCAGAAATGTGGAAAATGGTCCGTTTTCAAATGTTTTATATTTGAACGTCAGTTCACATTTGTAGGTGGATCATCAGTGTTAGAGCTAAAATTAGCATGTTTAAAGTGATTTTCATGCTTCCAGGGGCCCAAAACACAAGATTTATGGAATGGTTAAAAGTGCATGAAAATGGCCAATTTACTCACTCTGAGTTCTCAAAAAGGGTTTCTTCACCCCGGGAAGTTAATTAAATACAATTTGGAGGCATTTAATGTTCGAGCAAAAACAGCTGATTTTCGACAAAAGAGATAACACCCCCCCATTACGTCATGCTTCAGAAATGTGGAAAATGGTCCGTTTTCAAATGTTTTATTTTTGAACGTCAGTTCACATTTGTAGGTGGATCATCTGTGTTAGAGCTAAAATTAGCATGTTTAAAGTGATTTTCATGCTTCCAGGGGCTCGGGAAGTTAATTAAATACCATTTGGAGGCATTTAATGTTCGAGCAAAAACGGCTGATTTTCGACAAAAGAGATAACACCCCCCCATTACGTCATGCTTCAGAAATGTGGAAAATGGTCCGTTTTCAAATGTTTTATTTTTGAACGTCAGTTCACATTTGTAGGTGGATCATCAGTGTTAGAGCTAAAATTAGCATGTTTAAAGTGATTTTCATGCTTCCAGGGGCCCAAAACACAAGATTTATGGAATGGTTAAAAGTGCATGAAAATGGCCAATTTACTCACTCTGAGTTCTCAAAAAGGGGTTCTTCACCCCGGGAAGTTAATTAAATACCATTTGGAGGCATTTAATGTTCGAGCAAAAACGGCTGATTTTCGACAAAAGAGATAACACCCCCCCATTACGTCATGCTTCAGAAATGTGGAAAATGGTCCGTTTTCAAATGTTTTATTTTTGAACGTCAGTTCACATTTGTAGGTGGATCATCAGTGTTAGAGCTAAAATTAGCATGTTTAAAGTGATTTTCATGCTTCCAGGGGCTCGGGAAGTTAATTAAATACCATTTGGAGGCATTTAATGTTCGAGCAAAAACGGCTGATTTTCGACAAAAGAGATAACACCCCCCCATTACGTCATGCTTCAGAAATGTGGAAAATGGTCCGTTTTCAAATGTTTTATTTTTGAACGTCAGTTCACATTTGTAGGTGGATCATCAGTGTTAGAGCTAAAATTAGCATGTTTAAAATGATTTTCATGCTTCCAGGGGCCCAAAACACAAGATTTATGGAATGGTTAAAAGTGCATGAAAATGGCCAATTTACTCACTCTGAGTTCTCAAAAAGGGTTTCTTCACCCCGGGACATTAATTAAATACCATTTGGAGGCATTTAATGTTCGAGCAAAAACGGCTGATTTTCGACAAAAGAGATAACACCCCCCCATTACGTCATGCTTCAGAAATGTGGAAAATGGTCCGTTTTCAAATGTTTTATTTTTGAACGTCAGTTCACATTTGTAGGTGGATCATCAGTGTTAGAGCTAAAATTAGCATGTTTAAAGTGATTTTCATGCTTCCAGGGGCTCGGGAAGTTAATTAAATACCATTTGGAGGCATTTAATGTTCGAGCAAAAACGGCTGATTTTCGACAAAAGAGATAACACCCCCCCCATTACGTCATGCTTCAGAAATGTGGAAAATGGTCCGTTTTCAAATGTTTTATTTTTGAACGTCAGTTCACATTTGTAGGTGGATCATCAGTGTTAGAGCTAAAATTAGCATGTTTAAAGTGATTTTCATGCTTCCAGGGGCCCAAAACACAAGATTTATGGAATGGTTAAAAGTGCATGAAAATGGCCAATTTACTCACTCTGAGTTCTCAAAAAGGGTTTCTTCACCCCGGGAAGTTAATTAAATACCATTTGGAGGCATTTAATGTTCGAGCAAAAACGGCTGATTTTCGACAAAAGAGATAACACCCCCCCATTACGTCATGCTTCAGAAATGTGGAAAATGGTCCGTTTTCAAATGTTTTATTTTTGAACGTCAGTTCACATTTGTAGGTGGATCATCAGTGTTAGAGCTAAAATTAGCAGGTTTAAAGTGATTTTCATGCTTCCAGGGGCTCGGGAAGTTAATTAAATACCATTTGGAGGCATTTAATGTTCGAGCAAAAACGGCTGATTTTCGACAAAAGAGATAACACCCCCCCCATTACGTCATGCTTCAGAAATGTGGAAAATGGTCCGTTTTCAAATGTTTTATTTTTGAACGTCAGTTCACATTTGTAGGTGGATCATCAGTGTTAGAGCTAAAATTAGCATGTTTAAAGTGATTTTCATGCTTCCAGGGGCCCAAAACACAAGATTTATGGAATGGTTAAAAGTGCATGAAAATGGCCAATTTACTCACTCTGAGTTCTCAAAAAGGGTTTCTTCACCCCGGGAAGTTAATTAAATACCATTTGGAGGCATTTAATGTTCGAGCAAAAACGGCTGATTTTCGACAAAAGAGATAACACCCCCCCATTACGTCATGCTTCAGAAATGTGGAAAATGGTCTGTTTTCAAATGTTTTATTTTTGAACATCAGTTCACATTTGTAGGTGGATCATCAGTGTTAGAGCTAAAATTAGCATGTTTAAAGTGATTTTCATGCTTCCAGGGGCTCGGGAAGTAATTAAATACCATTTGGAGGCATTTAATGTTCGAGCAAAAACGGCTGATTTTCGACAAAAGAGATAACACCCCCCCATTACGTCATGCTTCAGAAATGTGGAAAATGGTCCGTTTTCAAATGTTTTATTTTTGAATGTCAGTTCACATTTGTAGGTGGATCATCAGTGTTAGAGCTAAAATTAGCATGTTTAAAGTGATTTTCATGCTTCCAGGGGCCCAAAACACAAGATTTATGGAATGGTTAAAAGTGCATGAAAATGGCCAATTTACTCACTCTGAGTTCTCAAAAAGGGTTTCTTCACCCCGGGAAGTTAATTAAATACCATTTGGAGGCATTTAATGTTCGAGCAAAAACGGCTGATTTTCGACAAAAGAGATAACACCCCCCCATTACGTCATGCTTCAGAAATGTGGAAAATGGTCCGTTTTCAAATGTTTTATTTTTGAACGTCAGTTCACATTTGTAGGTGGATCATCAGTGTTAGAGCTAAAATTAGCATGTTTAAAGTGATTTTCATGCTTCCAGGGGCTCGGGAAGTTAATTAAATACCATTTGGAGGCATTTAATGTTCGAGCAAAAACGGCTGATTTTCGACAAAAGAGATAACACCCCCCCATTACGTCATGCTTCAGAAATGTGGAAAATGGTCCGTTTTCAAACGTTTTATTTTTGAACGTCAGTTCACATTTGTAGGTGGATCATCAGTGTTAGAGCTAAAATTAGCATGTTTAAAGTGATTTTCATGCTTCCAGGGGCCCAAAACACAAGATTAATGGAATGGTTAAAAGTGCATGAAAATGGCCAATTTACTCACTCTGAGTTCTCAAAAAGGGTTTCTTCACCCCGGGAAGTGAAATAAATACCATTTGGAGGCATTTAATGTTCGAGCAAAAACGGCTGATTTTCGACAAAAGAGATAACACCCCCCCATTACGTCATGCTTCAGAAATGTGGAAAATGGTCCGTTTTCAAATGTTTTATTTTTGAACGTCAGTTCACATTTGTAGGTGGATCATCAGTGTTAGAGCTAAAATTAGCATGTTTAAAGTGATTTTCATGCTTCCAGGGACTCGGGAAGTTAATTAAATACCATTTGG
The DNA here is from genome assembly GCF_964263255.1 of Lissotriton vulgaris. NCBI lineage: Eukaryota > Metazoa > Chordata > Amphibia > Caudata > Salamandridae > Lissotriton > Lissotriton vulgaris. Next base: position 9,213 of record NW_028241765.1, on the reverse strand, counting down.
AGGCATTTAATGTTCGAGCAAAAACGGCTGATTTTCGACAAAAGAGATAACACCCCCCCATTACGTCATGCTTCAGAAATGTGGAAAATGGTCCGTTTTCAAATGTTTTATTTTTGAACGTCAGTTCACATTTGTAGGTGGATCATCAGTGTTAGAGCTAAAATTAGCATGTTTAAAGTGATTTTCATGCTTCCAGGGGCCCAAAACACAAGATTTATGGAATGGTTAAAAGTGCATGAAAATGGCCAATTTACTCACTCTGAGTTCTCAAAAAGGGTTTCTTCACCCCGGGAAGTTAATTAAATACCATTTGGAGGCATTTAATGTTCGAGCAAAAACGGCTGATTTTCGACAAAAGAGATAACACCCCCCCATTACGTCATGCTTCAGAAATGTGGAAAATGGTCCGTTTTCAAATGTTTTATTTTTGAACGTCAGTTCACATTTGTAGGTGGATCATCAGTGTTAGAGCTAAAATTAGCATGTTTAAAGTGATTTTCATGCTTCCAGGGGCTCGGGAAGTTAATTAAATACCATTTGGAGGCATTTAATGTTCGAGCAAAAACGGCTGATTTTCGACAAAAGAGATAACACCCCCCCATTACGTCATGCTTCAGAAATGTGGAAAATGGTCCGTTTTCAAATGTTTTATTTTTGAACGTCAGTTCACATTTGTAGGTGGATCATCAGTGTTAGAGCTAAAATTAGCATGTTTAAAATGATTTTCATGCTTCCAGGGGCCCAAAACACAAGATTTATGGAATGGTTAAAAGTGCATGAAAATGGCCAATTTACTCACTCTGAGTTCTCAAAAAGGGTTTCTTCACCCCGGGACATTAATTAAATACCATTTGGAGGCATTTAATGTTCGAGCAAAAACGGCTGATTTTCGACAAAAGAGATAACACCCCCCCATTACGTCATGCTTCAGAAATGTGGAAAATGGTCCGTTTTCAAATGTTTTATTTTTGAACGTCAGTTCACATTTGTAGGTGGATCATCAGTGTTAGAGCTAAAATTAGCATGTTTAAAGTGATTTTCATGCTTCCAGGGGCTCGGGAAGTTAATTAAATACCATTTGGAGGCATTTAATGTTCGAGCAAAAACGGCTGATTTTCGACAAAAGAGATAACACCCCCCCCATTACGTCATGCTTCAGAAATGTGGAAAATGGTCCGTTTTCAAATGTTTTATTTTTGAACGTCAGTTCACATTTGTAGGTGGATCATCAGTGTTAGAGCTAAAATTAGCATGTTTAAAGTGATTTTCATGCTTCCAGGGGCCCAAAACACAAGATTTATGGAATGGTTAAAAGTGCATGAAAATGGCCAATTTACTCACTCTGAGTTCTCAAAAAGGGTTTCTTCACCCCGGGAAGTTAATTAAATACCATTTGGAGGCATTTAATGTTCGAGCAAAAACGGCTGATTTTCGACAAAAGAGATAACACCCCCCCATTACGTCATGCTTCAGAAATGTGGAAAATGGTCCGTTTTCAAATGTTTTATTTTTGAACGTCAGTTCACATTTGTAGGTGGATCATCAGTGTTAGAGCTAAAATTAGCAGGTTTAAAGTGATTTTCATGCTTCCAGGGGCTCGGGAAGTTAATTAAATACCATTTGGAGGCATTTAATGTTCGAGCAAAAACGGCTGATTTTCGACAAAAGAGATAACACCCCCCCATTACGTCATGCTTCAGAAATGTGGAAAATGGTCCGTTTTCAAATGTTTTATTTTTGAACGTCAGTTCACATTTGTAGGTGGATCATCAGTGTTAGAGCTAAAATTAGCATGTTTAAAGTGATTTTCATGCTTCCAGGGGCCCAAAACACAAGATTTATGGAATGGTTAAAAGTGCATGAAAATGGCCAATTTACTCACTCTGAGTTCTCAAAAAGGGTTTCTTCACCCCGGGAAGTTAATTAAATACCATTTGGAGGCATTTAATGTTCGAGCAAAAACGGCTGATTTTCGACAAAAGAGATAACACCCCCCCATTACGTCATGCTTCAGAAATGTGGAAAATGGTCTGTTTTCAAATGTTTTATTTTTGAACATCAGTTCACATTTGTAGGTGGATCATCAGTGTTAGAGCTAAAATTAGCATGTTTAAAGTGATTTTCATGCTTCCAGGGGCTCGGGAAGTAATTAAATACCATTTGGAGGCATTTAATGTTCGAGCAAAAACGGCTGATTTTCGACAAAAGAGATAACACCCCCCCATTACGTCATGCTTCAGAAATGTGGAAAATGGTCCGTTTTCAAATGTTTTATTTTTGAACGTCAGTTCACATTTGTAGGTGGATCATCAGTGTTAGAGCTAAAATTAGCATGTTTAAAGTGATTTTCATGCTTCCAGGGGCCCAAAACACAAGATTTATGGAATGGTTAAAAGTGCATGAAAATGGCCAATTTACTCACTCTGAGTTCTCAAAAAGGGTTTCTTCACCCCGGGAAGTTAATTAAATACCATTTGGAGGCATTTAATGTTCGAGCAAAAACGGCTGATTTTCGACAAAAGAGATAACACCCCCCCATTACGTCATGCTTCAGAAATGTGGAAAATGGTCCGTTTTCAAATGTTTTATTTTTGAACGTCAGTTCACATTTGTAGGTGGATCATCAGTGTTAGAGCTAAAATTAGCATGTTTAAAGTGATTTTCATGCTTCCAGGGGCTCGGGAAGTTAATTAAATACCATTTGGAGGCATTTAATGTTCGAGCAAAAACGGCTGATTTTCGACAAAAGAGATAACACCCCCCCATTACGTCATGCTTCAGAAATGTGGAAAATGGTCCGTTTTCAAACGTTTTATTTTTGAACGTCAGTTCACATTTGTAGGTGGATCATCAGTGTTAGAGCTAAAATTAGCATGTTTAAAGTGATTTTCATGCTTCCAGGGGCCCAAAACACAAGATTAATGGAATGGTTAAAAGTGCATGAAAATGGCCAATTTACTCACTCTGAGTTCTCAAAAAGGGTTTCTTCACCCCGGGAAGTGAAATAAATACCATTTGGAGGCATTTAATGTTCGAGCAAAAACGGCTGATTTTCGACAAAAGAGATAACACCCCCCCATTACGTCATGCTTCAGAAATGTGGAAAATGGTCCGTTTTCAAATGTTTTATTTTTGAACGTCAGTTCACATTTGTAGGTGGATCATCAGTGTTAGAGCTAAAATTAGCATGTTTAAAGTGATTTTCATGCTTCCAGGGACTCGGGAAGTTAATTAAATACCATTTGGAGGCATTTAATGTTCGAGCAAAAACGGCTGATTTTCGACAAAAGAGATAACACCCCCCCATTACGTCATGCTTCAGAAATGTGGAAAATGGTCCGTTTTCAAATGTTTTATTTTTGAACGTCAGTTCACATTTGTAGGTGGATCATCAGTGTTAGAGCTAAAATTAGCATGTTTAAAGTGATTTTCATGCTTCCAGGGGCCCAAAACACAAGATTTATGGAATGGTTAAAAGTGCATGAAAATGGCCAATTTACTCACTCTGAGTTCTCAAAAAGGGTTTCTTCACCCCGGGAAGTTAATTAAATACCATTTGGAGGCATTTAATGTTCGAGCAAAAACGGCTGATTTTCGACAAAAGAGATAACACCCCCCCATTACGTCATGCTTCAGAAATGTGGAAAATGGTCCGTTTTCAAATGTTTTATTTTTGAACGTCAGTTCACATTTGTAGGTGGATCATCAGTGTTAGAGCTAAAATTAGCATGTTTAAAGTGATTTTCATGCTTCCAGGGGCTCGGGAAGTGAAATAAATACCATTTGGAGGCATTTAATGTTCGCGCAAAAACGGCTGATTTTCGACAAAAGAGATAACACCCCCCCATTACGTCATGCTTCAGAAATGTGGAAAATGGTCCGTTTTCAAATGTTTTATTTTTGAACGTCAGTTCACATTTGTAGGTGGATCATCAGTGTTAGAGCTAAAATTAGCATGTTTAAAGTGATTTTCATGCTTCCAGGGGCTCGGGAAGTTAATTAAATACCATTTGGAGGCATTTAATGTTCGAGCAAAAACGGCTGATTTTCGACAAAAGAGATAACACCCCCCCATTACGTCATGCTTCAGAAATGTGGAAAATGGTCCGTTTTCAAATGTTTTATTTTTGAACGTCAGTTCACATTTGTAGGTGGATCATCAGTGTTAGAGCTAAAATTAGCATGTTTAAAGTGATTTTCATGCTTCCAGGGGCTCGGGAAGTTAATTAAATACCATTTGGAGGCATTTAATGTTCGAGCAAAAACGGCTGATTTTCGACAAAAGAGATAACACCCCCCCATTACGTCATGCTTCAGAAATGTGAAAAATGGTCCGTTTTCAAATGTTTTATATTTGAACGTCAGTTCACATTTGTAGGTGGATCATCAGTGTTAGAGCTAAAATTAGCATGTTTAAAGTGATTTTCATGCTTCCAGGGGCCCAAAACACAAGATTTATGGAATGGTTAAAAGTGCATGAAAATGGCCAATTTACTCACTCTGAGTTCTCAAAAAGGGTTTCTTCACCCCGGGAAGTTAATTAAATACAATTTGGAGGCATTTAATGTTCGAGCAAAAACAGCTGATTTTCGACAAAAGAGATAACACCCCCCCATTACGTCATGCTTCAGAAATGTGGAAAATGGTCCGTTTTCAAATGTTTTATTTTTGAACGTCAGTTCACATTTGTAGGTGGATCATCTGTGTTAGAGCTAAAATTAGCATGTTTAAAGTGATTTTCATGCTTCCAGGGGCTCGGGAAGTTAATTAAATACCATTTGGAGGCATTTAATGTTCGAGCAAAAACGGCTGATTTTCGACAAAAGAGATAACACCCCCCCATTACGTCATGCTTCAGAAATGTGGAAAATGGTCCGTTTTCAAATGTTTTATTTTTGAACGTCAGTTCACATTTGTAGGTGGATCATCAGTGTTAGAGCTAAAATTAGCATGTTTAAAGTGATTTTCATGCTTCCAGGGGCTCGGGAAGTTAATTAAATACCATTTGGAGGCATTTAATGTTCGAGCAAAAACGGCTGATTTTCGACAAAAGAGATAACACCCCCCCATTACGTCATGCTTCAGAAATGTGGAAAATGGTCCGTTTTCAAATGTTTTATTTTTGAACGTCAGTTCACATTTGTAGGTGGATCATCAGTGTTAGAGCTAAAATTAGCATGTTTAAAGTGATTTTCATGCTTCCAGGGGCTCGGGAAGTTAATTAAATACCATTTGGAGGCATTTAATGTTCGAGCAAAAACGGCTGATTTTCGACAAAAGAGATAACACCCCCCCATTACGTCATGCTTCAGAAATGTGAAAAATGGTCCGTTTTCAAATGTTTTATATTTGAACGTCAGTTCACATTTGTAGGTGGATCATCAGTGTTAGAGCTAAAATTAGCATGTTTAAAGTGATTTTCATGCTTCCAGGGGCCCAAAACACAAGATTTATGGAATGGTTAAAAGTGCATGAAAATGGCCAATTTACTCACTCTGAGTTCTCAAAAAGGGTTTCTTCACCCCGGGAAGTTAATTAAATACAATTTGGAGGCATTTAATGTTCGAGCAAAAACAGCTGATTTTCGACAAAAGAGATAACACCCCCCCATTACGTCATGCTTCAGAAATGTGGAAAATGGTCCGTTTTCAAATGTTTTATTTTTGAACGTCAGTTCACATTTGTAGGTGGATCATCTGTGTTAGAGCTAAAATTAGCATGTTTAAAGTGATTTTCATGCTTCCAGGGGCTCGGGAAGTTAATTAAATACCATTTGGAGGCATTTAATGTTCGAGCAAAAACGGCTGATTTTCGACAAAAGAGATAACACCCCCCCATTACGTCATGCTTCAGAAATGTGGAAAATGGTCCGTTTTCAAATGTTTTATTTTTGAACGTCAGTTCACATTTGTAGGTGGATCATCAGTGTTAGAGCTAAAATTAGCATGTTTAAAGTGATTTTCATGCTTCCAGGGGCCCAAAACACAAGATTTATGGAATGGTTAAAAGTGCATGAAAATGGCCAATTTACTCACTCTGAGTTCTCAAAAAGGGTTTCTTCACCCCGGGAAGTTAATTAAATACCATTTGGAGGCATTTAATGTTCGAGCAAAAACGGCTGATTTTCGACAAAAGAGATAACACCCCCCCATTACGTCATGCTTCAGAAATGTGGAAATGGTCCGTTTTCAAATGTTTTATTTTTGAACGTCAGTTCACATTTGTAGGTGGATCATCAGTGTTAGAGCTAAAATTAGCAGGTTTAAAGTGATTTTCATGCTTCCAGGGGCTCGGGAAGTTAATTAAATACCATTTGGAGGCATTTAATGTTCGAGCAAAAACGGCTGATTTTCGACAAAAGAGATAACACCCCCCCCATTACGTCATGCTTCAGAAATGTGGAAAATGGTCCGTTTTCAAATGTTTTATTTTTGAACGTCAGTTCACATTTGTAGGTGGATCATCAGTGTTAGAGCTAAAATTAGCATGTTTAAAGTGATTTTCATGCTTCCAGGGGCCCAAAACACAAGATTTATGGAATGGTTAAAAGTGCATGAAAATGGCCAATTTACTCACTCTGAGTTCTCAAAAAGGGTTTCTTCACCCCGGGAAGTTAATTAAATACCATTTGGAGGCATTTAATGTTCGAGCAAAAACGGCTGATTTTCGACAAAAGAGATAACACCCCCCCATTACGTCATGCTTCAGAAATGTGGAAAATGGTCTGTTTTCAAATGTTTTATTTTTGAACATCAGTTCACATTTGTAGGTGGATCATCAGTGTTAGAGCTAAAATTAGCATGTTTAAAGTGATTTTCATGCTTCCAGGGGCTCGGGAAGTAATTAAATACCATTTGGAGGCATTTAATGTTCGAGCAAAAACGGCTGATTTTCGACAAAAGAGATAACACCCCCCCATTACGTCATGCTTCAGAAATGTGGAAAATGGTCCGTTTTCAAATGTTTTATTTTTGAACGTCAGTTCACATTTGTAGGTGGATCATCAGTGTTAGAGCTAAAATTAGCATGTTTAAAGTGATTTTCATGCTTCCAGGGGCCCAAAACACAAGATTTATGGAATGGTTAAAAGTGCATGAAAATGGCCAATTTACTCACTCTGAGTTCTCAAAAAGGGTTTCTTCACCCCGGGAAGTTAATTAAATACCATTTGGAGGCATTTAATGTTCGAGCAAAAACGGCTGATTTTCGACAAAAGAGATAACACCCCCCCATTACGTCATGCTTCAGAAATGTGGAAAATGGTCCGTTTTCAAATGTTTTATTTTTGAACGTCAGTTCACATTTGTAGGTGGATCATCAGTGTTAGAGCTAAAATTAGCATGTTTAAAGTGATTTTCATGCTTCCAGGGGCTCGGGAAGTTAATTAAATACCATTTGGAGGCATTTAATGTTCGAGCAAAAACGGCTGATTTTCGACAAAAGAGATAACACCCCCCCATTACGTCATGCTTCAGAAATGTGGAAAATGGTCCGTTTTCAAACGTTTTATTTTTGAACGTCAGTTCACATTTGTAGGTGGATCATCAGTGTTAGAGCTAAAATTAGCATGTTTAAAGTGATTTTCATGCTTCCAGGGGCCCAAAACACAAGATTAATGGAATGGTTAAAAGTGCATGAAAATGGCCAATTTACTCACTCTGAGTTCTCAAAAAGGGTTTCTTCACCCCGGGAAGTGAAATAAATACCATTTGGAGGCATTTAATGTTCGAGCAAAAACGGCTGATTTTCGACAAAAGAGATAACACCCCCCCATTACGTCATGCTTCAGAAATGTGGAAAATGGTCCGTTTTCAAATGTTTTATTTTTTGAACGTCAGTTCACATTTGTAGGTGGATCATCAGTGTTAGAGCTAAAATTAGCATGTTTAAAGTGATTTTCATGCTTCCAGGGACTCGGGAAGTTAATTAAATACCATTTGGAGGCATTTAATGTTCGAGCAAAAACGGCTGATTTTCGACAAAAGAGATAACACCCCCCCATTACGTCATGCTTCAGAAATGTGGAAAATGGTCCGTTTTCAAATGTTTTATTTTTGAACGTCAGTTCACATTTGTAGGTGGATCATCAGTGTTAGAGCTAAAATTAGCATGTTTAAAGTGATTTTCATGCTTCCAGGGGCCCAAAACACAAGATTTATGGAATGGTTAAAAGTGCATGAAAATGGCCAATTTACTCACTCTGAGTTCTCAAAAAGGATTTCTTCACCCCGGGAAGTTAATTAAATACCATTTGGAGGCATTTAATGTTCGAGCAAAAACGGCTGATTTTCGACAAAAGAGATAACACCCCCCCATTACGTCATGCTTCAGAAATGTGGAAAATGGTCCGTTTTCAAATGTTTTATTTTTGAACGTCAGTTCACATTTGTAGGTGGATCATCAGTGTTAGAGCTAAAATTAGCATGTTTAAAGTGATTTTCATGCTTCCAGGGGCTCGGGAAGTGAAATAAATACCATTTGGAGGCATTTAATGTTCGCGCAAAAACGGCTGATTTTCGACAAAAGAGATAACACCCCCCCATTACGTCATGCTTCAGAAATGTGGAAAATGGTCCGTTTTCAAATGTTTTATTTTTGAACGTCAGTTCACATTTGTAGGTGGATCATCAGTGTTAGAGCTAAAATTAGCATGTTTAAAGTGATTTTCATGCTTCCAGGGGCTCGGGAAGTTAATTAAATACCATTTGGAGGCATTTAATGTTCGAGCAAAAACGGCTGATTTTCGACAAAAGAGATAACACCCCCCCATTACGTCATGCTTCAGAAATGTGGAAAATGGTCCGTTTTCAAATGTTTTATTTTTGAACGTCAGTTCACATTTGTAGGTGGATCATCAGTGTTAGAGCTAAAATTAGCATGTTTAAAGTGATTTTCATGCTTCCAGGGGCTCGGGAAGTTAATTAAATACCATTTGGAGGCATTTAATGTTCGAGCAAAAACGGCTGATTTTCGACAAAAGAGATAACACCCCCCCATTACGTCATGCTTCAGAAATGTGAAAAATGGTCCGTTTTCAAATGTTTTATATTTGAACGTCAGTTCACATTTGTAGGTGGATCATCAGTGTTAGAGCTAAAATTAGCATGTTTAAAGTGATTTTCATGCTTCCAGGGGCCCAAAACACAAGATTTATGGAATGGTTAAAAGTGCATGAAAATGGCCAATTTACTCACTCTGAGTTCTCAAAAAGGG